>NC_053130.1:30757210-30957039 GCF_010015445.1 Perca fluviatilis | reverse complement strand
TGCCAGTTACGTAATATTTCAGAGTTGGAAGCTAAACCGCATTACCTACATAAGTGAAGAGACTTGTTAGAAAAGCTGGAAGAAATATTTTTATTATTATCAGATATAGAAACAGCATAAATCTAGCTGAGATGTGAAATATATTAGGGTGAAAAGAATGGGGCTTAACAAGAAGAAAGAGAGGAAAGAGAGAAGGAGAGAGAGAGGAAAAGAAGAGAGAGAGAGAGGAAAAAGAGAGAAAGATAGAAACATTGAGGAAGAGAGCAACTTTGACTAAAATTGATTAAAAAAGGCTGAAAAGTTTAAAGACCCTTGTATTATTATCAGCCATATCCATGGTAGAACAAACAAGCATGACCCTTAAAGAGCTGGAGAGGTGGGATATATTGCCTGAAAAGAAACATATATAACATAATATACATGGATGAAATCACAAATCACAAATGACCCTGGAGGGAGAGACAGAAGGAGGAAGGGAGAGAGGGAGGAGAGAGGAAGGGGAGGCAGAGAGAGAGAGAGAGGCGGAGTGATGGAAGGAGAGAGAGATTGAGAAGGGATGGAGGGAGGGAGAGACAGAGGAGGGAGAGAATGAAGGGGAAGACTGAAGGAAGGAAGGAGGGGAACAGGAAAGAGGGAGAAAACAGAGAAAAGAGAAAAGAAGGAGGAAGGGAGGCATAGAGAAAGAGAGTGAGACAGGAGGGAGTGAGAGAGAGGAAGGGAGGGGAGAGAGAGAGAGACAGAGAAGGAGGATGGAAGAAGAGAGAGATTGAGAAGGATGGAGGAGGTAGGAGACAGAGGGAGGGAGAGACAGACAGATAAGGAGACAGACAGACAGACAAACAGACAGACAGAAGTGGAACGCAAATGATATAGCCTGGATGATCATAGTTAGTCTAGTTAGTTGACTCCTACAGCAAGCCTGGAGTAATCAGTAGACTGTCTGTGAAAGGCTTGTCATGGCTACTAAGCGCCTGGCCATGTTTATAAACATCTCTTTGATCTGTTCACAATCGCCCGCACGCTCTTAATGTCTCCTGTAGCCCAATCGCAAGCACTTCAGGACACTGAGAGCAAGCTCTCAAACAAAGCCTTCAGACTGCCCAAAACTATTACTAAGCATCGGTCAAATGACGTCATCCTGAGCACCACAAGGCCTTTGTAGCACGAATGGTATAAAATTTATATGGATAAACATAACAATGTAAGCACATCAGCAATTTCAAAAAGTGGTTCGCTGAGTGTTTCGGCCGAAATATCCAGGAGTTTTAACATTGAGCCAATGAAGAAAGACCCCTTGCCGTCATTTGAAGCTCAACCAGCGCAAAAGGAAGCGTGATCAAAAACTGGAGCAGATTTTCTTGAAACAGAAAAATACCCCATGTTTTGATGTATAAATTGTGTATGAACGGGAGATATTGTGTGTGGAGCAATTTGAGGAGAAGGGACAAAGATAATTTTTTTGAAGTCACCCCCCCCCCTCCACCCCAAAACGAGAGCAGACACAACACGCAACCAGCAAACACAAAATCTGTTTATCGATAATTTCCTGAAAAGATCACTAAACTTAAACACCTTTTTCACAAAAACTGTATAAGATATCAAACTGAAAAGATACGCTTGGATAGCTGAATATTTTGTGAACATTTTAAAGTTTGTTTGCGCCTGTAGGTGAAAGCAAGGAAGGAGATGAATCTTTGGGAGCGGAAGAAGATTTTAAGGAGTTGAAGGCTCTCATTGACTCTAATGTTAAAAAAAAAAGTGATAAAAAAGCTGAATATTTTAAAAAAGATAAATAGTAGAAAAAAGTTGAAGAAGTCCCATCATTAGCTGAAAGAGCTGAACATTTGAAAAGTGGAATGTTAAATCAGGTGAAAGTATGCAGAAGCTAAGGAGAGCCAAAAACGCACGTGAATAATAAAAATAAAACTAAGAATAATAAAAAACGTAATAACAATAGGTGGAATGCTGCAGAACAGCATTCCCCCAATAAAGAACAGAATAACAATAGGTGGAATGTTGCAGAACAGCATTCCCACAAAGAACAGAATAACAATAGGTGTGGAATGTAGGTAGAACAGCATTCCCCAATCCGAAAAAAAATGCATTTCCTGCAGAAAATGTGCGTGGGAATGCTGAATTAAGCTGAATTGCTAAAGCTAACTGGATGAATAGCTTAAATCTGTAAGAAGAAGTTGAAGTAGAGAGAATAGTTGAAAAAAGTGGAAATCGTGAAAAAGTTCAAAGTTGACGCTAAATTGTTGGCTTTAAAAGCTGAAAAAATGACAAAATATGTAGAACATTGTGAAGTCTTTAGCTGAAGCTGAAGAATAGTGAAAAAGTGGAAATTGGTTCAATAAGTTAAAGAAAGTAAGAGAGGGAGGGAGGAGGGATGGAGAAAGAAGGAGAGAGAGAGAAAAGAGAAAGAGACACAGGGAGAGAGGGAGGGAGAAGGCGGATGAGAGAGAAGGAGAGAGAGAGAAAAAAGAGAGAGAGCCGCAGAGAGAGATGGAGGGAGAAGGAGGGATGGAGAGAGAACAGAGAGAGGGAGGGAGAAGGAGGGATGGAGAGAGGACAGAGAGAGAGAAAAGAGAAAGAAACAGGGAGAGAGAGAGAAAGAAAAGAGAAACAGAGAGAGAGAGAGGGAGGGAGAAGGCGGGATGGAGAAAGGAGAGAGAGAGAAAGAGAGAGAGAGAGAGAGAGAGGGAGGGATGGAGAGAGGACAGAGAGAGAGGGGAGAAGGAGGGATGGAGAGAGAAAAGAGAGAAACAGGGGGAGAGAGAGAGAAAGAAAAGAGAAACAGAGAGATAGAGAGGGAGGGAGAAGGCGGGATGGAGAAAGAAGGAGAGAGAGAGAAAAAGAGAAAGAGACAGGGAGAGAGGGAGGGAGAAGGCGGGATGAGAGAGAAGGAGAGAGAGAGAAAAAGAGAGAGAGAGACAGAGAGAGATGGAGGGATGGAGAGAGGACAGAGAGAGAGAAAAGAGAGAGAAACAGGGAGAGAGAGAGAAAGAAAAGAGAAACAGAGAGATAGAGAGGGAGGGAGAAGGCGGGATGGAAAAAAAGAAGGGAGAGAGAGAGAAAAGAGAGAGAGAGGAGACAGAGAGAGAGAGACAGAGAGGGAGGGAGGTGGAGAGAGACAGAGAGAGAGGAGAAGGAGGGATGGAGAGAAAGAGAGAGAAACAGGGGAGAGAGAGAAAGAAAAGAGAAACAGAGAGATAGAGAGGGGAGAGAGAAGACAGTCAGAGAGAAGTGGAAGACCACAGACTACTGTTCATATTACTGCCGTACTGTATAGACTACTGTTCATACTGTCTGTAGTATCTGTATAGACTACTGTTCATATTACTGCCTGTAGTATCTGGGTGTGTGGTGTGAAAGTGTTGTCATGGTAACCATGGCCTGGGAAGGTTTATAAACTGCTTTGATGTCTGTAATCAGCTAACGCAGCCTGTCACTGCTGAATTGTAGTTGTGCTGTGCGGCAGCTATTCAGAGTCCCTGAGAGCGAAGCTCTAAACAAAGCCTCACTGTGGCAACACCATAACTGCATCAGCAAAATGACGTGATCCTGAGCATCACAAAGGCCTTTGTGAAGTGAGCAGCATAAAATTTTAGTATGGATAAACGTAAAAATGTGGGCATATCAGCTATTTCAAAAGTGGTTCGCTCAGTGTTTCGCTGGGAAAATATCTAGAGTTGCAAAACAAAAAAAAAGTAAAGGCGAAAAAACTAAAAATAACAAAAACCTGGAGAAAATTGACCATCCAAATAAATAAAAAAAATAAAAACCTTAAAATTAATATTTTGTAAATTTAAAATAGATATTTGGAGATGCTTTAGAGCCCACCAAAAAAAAAAAATAAAAAACCTTTACCACATATTTTTTAAAATTTAGAAAGGAAAAAAATTTTTACTTCCTTTGAGCACATCACCCTAACCACACCCACACACACACTGTTAATCGATAATATTTCCTGAAAAGATCACTAAATCCTAAACACCTTTTTCACAAAAAAACTGTAAAAAAGATATCAAACTGAAAAAGATAATGCTTGGATAGCTGAATATTTTGGTGAACATTTTAAAGTTTGTTGGGTCTGTAGGTGAAAGTATGAAGGAGCTGAATCTTTGGGAGCGGAAGAAGATTTTAAAGAGTTGAAGGCACCCTCTCATTGACTTTACCGTTAAAAAATTTAAAAAAAGTGTTAAAAAAGCTGAATATTTTAAAAAAAAGCATAAATAGTAGAAAAAAAAGTTGAAGAAGTCCCATCATTAGCTGAAAGAGCTGAACATTTGAAAAGTGGAATGGCTGTAAATAAGGTGAAAGTATGCAGAAGTTACGGAGAGCCAAAAGGTAAGGGAATAATAAAACTAAGAATAACTAGAAAACGCATTTCCGCGGAAAAATGCGTGGGAATGCTGAATAGCTGAACTGCTAAAGCTAACTGGATGAATAGCTGAAATCGTGGAGAATAGTTGAAAAAGTGGAAATCTAAGTAAAGTTGGCTTTAAAAGCTGAAAATGACAAAAATGTAGAACATTGTGAAGTCTTTAGCTGAAGTTGAAAAAAGTGGAAATTGGTTCAATAAGCTAAAGAAAGCAAGGAGGGAGGGAGGAGGTGGATGGAGGAAAGAAGAAGAGAGAAGAGAAAAGAGAAAGAGAACAGAACGGACGAGAAGGAGGAAAAGACAAAGAGAGAGGAGAGAATGAGAGGAGGAGGAGGAGAGAGGAGATGGAGGAGGAGAAAAGAGAAAGAGACAGGAGAGAGGAGGGAGAATCATGGACGGAGAGAGAGAAAGAGAAAGAGACACACAGAGAGGAGGAGAAGGAGGGACGGAGCACGAGAGAGAAAAGAGAGAGAGCAGCAGGAGAGAAAGAAAAGACAAACAGAGAGGAGAGAAGAGGGTGGAGAACATGGATGGAGAAAGGAGGAGGAAGAAGGAGGAGATAGTGGAACACCGACAACATGGAGACGCACAGGAACAACCACACACAAGAGAGAAAAGGGAGAAGGAGAGAAGAGACAAGGAGAGGAAAAGGAGAGAGACACGGTGGAGAAGGAGCAGGAGGAAAGAGGAGACAGAGGAAAAAGAGAGAAACACAGTGGAGAAAGGGGGAGGAGGAAAGAGAAAGAGAAGGACGGAGAGAGACAGACAGAGGAGGAGAAGGATGGAGAGGGAGGAGGAGAGACAGAGGCGGAGGAAGAAGGAAAGGAGAAACAAGACAAAAAGGGAAATGCTAAAAGTTGGCTTTAAAGTGAAAAAGGGAAAAATATGTAGAGGAGAGTGAGAAATAAGGAAAGAGAGGAGGCGAGAAAAGAGACACCGACAAGGGGAGAGGAGAGAAAGACAAAGAGAGAGAGAGAGAGGAAGAGAGGAGAGGAGGAAGGAGAGAGAAAGAGAAAGAGACAGAGGAGGGACAGAGAGAGACACAGAGAAGGAGGACACAAGGAGAGAAAGGAGAGAGAGAGAGAGAAAGAGAGTGAGAGAGAGAAAGAGACAAGAAGGAGAAGGAGGACAGACAAGCAGAGAGAGAGAGAAGACAAAAAGAAAGAGAGGAGGAGAGGAGAAGGAGAGAGAGGAGGAAGAAAAAGAAGGAGACAGGAAGAGAAAAGACACAGAGAGAAAAAGTGGAAGAGAAAGAGAAAAGGAGAGAAACAAAGAGACGAAGGAAGAAAAGGGAAACGACCACGAGGAGAAAGAGAGGAGAGAGGAGGAAGAGAGGAAACAGAGAAAAGAAAGAACAGAGAAAAAGAGAGAAAAGGAAAAGACAGGAAAGGAGGAGGAGAGAGAAAGGAAAGAGAGAGACAAAAGGGAGCCAGGAGAAAGAGGAAAAGAGGAAAGAGACAAGGAGAAGGTGAATGAAGGAGAGAGAGAAAGGGAGGAGAGAGGAGAAATGGAGGGGGGAGAGAGAGGAGGGAGAGGAAACACAGGAGACAGAGAGAGGAAAAAAAAGAGAGGAAAGGAGAGAAAGAAAAGAGGAAACAGAGGAGGAAGGAGGAGAGAGAAGGAGAGAGAGAAACAGAGGAAGGAGGAAGGGAGGAGGACAGGAGGGAGAAGGAGAAATGGAGAGAGAAGGAGAGAGAGAAAAAGAGAGAAACAGACAGGGAGGGAGGAGGAGAGGGATGGAGAGAAGGAGAGAGAGAGGGGGAGAGAGGTAGAGGAAGAGGAAAAGAGAGAAAAGAAAAAAGAGAGAGAATTGAAGAGAGAGAGGAAAGAGAGAAGAATTGAGAGAGAGAAGAGAGAGAGGAAGAGGAAGAGAGGGAGGAATTGAGAGAAAGGAGAGAGAAAGGAGAAGAGAGGAGAAAGAGAGGAAGGAGACAGAGGAGGAAGGAGGGATGGAGAGAGGACAGAGTGGGGGAGAAGAGAGAATGGAGAGAGGAAGGAGAGAGAAAAGAGAAAGAGACAGGGAGAGGGGGGAAGTGGATGAGAGAGAGAGGGAGAGAGGGATGGAGGACAGAGGGGAGAAAGGAGAGAAGGAGAGAGAGAAAGAGAAAGAGACAGGAGGGAGGGAGGAAGGAGAGAGGAGGAGGGAGAGGAGAGAGGGGGGGGGGGGAGGAAGGAGGGATGGAGAGAGAGGACAGAGAGAAAAAAGAGAGGAGCGGGAGAGGAAAGAAAAGAGGAAACAGAGACAGAGGAGTGGAGAAGGTGGATGAGAGAAGGAGAGAGAGAAAAAGAGAGAGAGAGAAAAGAGAGAGGGAAGGAGAAGGAGGAGGGAGAGAGGACAGAGAGGAGGGGAGAAGGAGGGAGGGAGGGAAAGAGAGAGGAAAGAGAGAGGAAAGAGAGAGAGAGAGGCAGGTAAAGAGGAAAGAGAGAGAGAGAGAGAGAGAGGAAAGAGAGATGGAGGGAGGCGAGGCAGGGACCAGGAGGGACGAAGAACGGAAGACACAGGGAAGAAAGTGGCCCAGAGACACGAACAGAGCACAGCCTGGTGGAAGCGCAGAGAAAGAACAGGAAGGAAGGAAGGGGAGGAAAGGAGGAAGATGGAGAGAGACGGAATGGAACAGCAAATGGACATGAAGAAAGGAAGAAAGGAAAGCCACACCAGGGAAAATAAAGGAATAGATGGACTGAGAGACACAGGGGAATGGAATGGATAAAGGGAATGTGGGGGAAGAAGGATGGAAAGAACATGGAAGGGAAATGGACAGTAATGGAGGAATGGAGATGGACACAAAGAAGGAAGAACGAAGGAGAAGGAACTGGAGTAGAAGTGGGAACTAGACAAAAATAATGGATAGTGGATGGGGATATGGATGGAAGGAGAGAGGACATGGAAATGAGGGAAAAAGAAGAATGGAATGGAATACAAGAACGGAATGGAGGAATGAAATGAAATAATGGAACGAAATAGAACAAATAATGAAAACACTGAGCCCCCCCCAATAATGGAATGAACACAAGCTGTAGGTGGAAGAATGTGGGGGAGATAAATTGAAGAGAAGAGGATTTAAAGAAAGGAAGCGCCACGAATAAAAAGGAAGAAATGGAATGGAAATAGTGGAAAGCAAATGGAAGGAAAGAGCTGGACATTGAAAGGGTGGAATGGGTAATGGAAGGAAGAGAGAGGGAATAAGCAAAAAATAAAGAAAATGGAATGGAATGCGAACAGAACCCAAATAAAAACGAATAACAACAGGTGGAATGCTGTAAAACAGCATTCCCCCAACTAGAAAATGCATTTCCAGCAGAAAATGCGTGGGAATGCTGAATAGCTGAATTGCTAAAGCTAAACTGGTTGAATAGGTTAAATCCATAAGAAGAAGTTGAAGTAGTGAAAATAGTTGAAAAAGCGGAAATCGTTTTAATAAGTATGAATTTCATTAAAAAGTTAAAAGTTTATGCTAAACTGCATTGTTTGCTTTAAAGGTTGAATAATGAAAAAATATGTAGAACATTGTGAGGTCTGAGTAGATTTTCTAACTCATAATGACTCACATATGCAGAAATATGAAACAAATTAATACTGTAATACTGTTAAAGATGAAAGTTGAAAAGGCTGAAAGAAGAAATATTTTTATTATTATCAGATATATACACTGCATAGAACGAAAAAGCATCAATCCAGCTGAGATGAGATGTGAAATATATTAGGTGAAAAGAATGGGTCTGAACAAGAAGAAAGAGAGGAAAGAGAGGAGAGAAAGAGAGAAGAAAGGAGAGCAGGAGAGAAGAGACGAGAAGAGAGAAGAGAGAGGAGAGAAAGAGAATAAAGCGAGAAGGAGAGAGAGAGGAAAGAGAGGAGAGGAAAAGAAAGACAGCAACTTTGACTGAAATTGACTAAAAAGGCTGAAAGTTTGAAGACTTTGTATTATTATCAGCCATAGCCATTGGGTAGAACAAACAAGCATGAGCCTAAAGAGCTGAGAGGTGGATATATTGGCTGAAAAGAAACGGGCTATATACATGGATGAAATCACAAATGACCCTGGAGGGAGAGACAGAAGAAGGAAGGGAGAGAGGGAGTGAAGGAGAGGAAGGGAGGGAGAGAGAGAGAGACAGAGGAGTGATGGAAGGAGAGAGAGATTGAGAAGGATGGAGGGAGGTAGAGACAGAGGGAGGGAGAGACAGACTGAGGGAGAGACAGAGGGAGGGAGACTAAAGGAAGGAAGGAGGGGAACAGAGGAGGGAGGAAGACAGAGAAAAGAGAAAGGAGGGAGGGAGGCATAGAGAAAGAGAGGGAGAATGGAGGGAGGGAGACAGACAGATAAGGAGACAGACAGACAGACAGAAGTGGAACGCAAATGATCTAGCCTGATGATCATAGTTAGTCTAGTTAGTTGACTCCTACAGCAAGCCTGGAGTAATCAGTAGACTGTCTGTGAAAGGGTTGTCATGGTTACTAAGGGCCTGGGCCATGTTTATAAACATCTTTTTGATCTGATAACGATAGCACCTGCTCTTAATATGTCTCCTGTAGCACACCGCAGCAATTCAGACACTGAGAGCAAGCTCTCAAACAAAGCCTCGGACTGGAAAAACTATAACTGCTATCAGTCAAATGACGTGATCCTGAGCACCACAAGGCCTTTGTGAACGTATCGGTATAAAATTTATATGGATAAACATAAAAATGTGGTCATATCAGCGATTTCAAAAAGTGGTTCGCTGTGCATTTCGCTGGGAAATGCAAAGAAAGTTATACAGGAGAGTGAATAGAGGGAGTTGTGTTACTCTTGTCGTTTGGAAGCTCAACCAGCCAAAAGTAAATATCACGAAACTGAGCAGATATTCTGAAACTAGACAAAAATACCTACGTTTTGATGTATGAATTGTGTATGACAAGTAGATATTGTGGGCGTGAGAGCAGTTTTTAGAGAAGGAACTAAGATAATTTTATCGAAGCTTCACACTCTGGATGATGACATCATCACTCTAAGCAGCGCAATACACACTTTTTTTTAATCGATAAAATTTCCTGAAATGATCACTGTAGAACAGCATTCCCACTAATGAAGAACAGGATAACAATAGTTGGAATGCTGTTGAACAGCATTCCCACTAATAAAGAACCGAATAACAATAGTTGGAATGCTGTAGAACAGCATTCCCACTAATAAAATCGAATAACAATAGGTGGAATGCTGTAAAACAGCATTCCCCCAAATAACAATAGTTGGAATGCTGTTGAACAGCAACTGAGTTGCTTAAAACGATGACAGATACAACAACGCTTCTGATTGGAGAGTATTTACACAGTGTAAGCCAGAATGCAATTCACTATCTTAACATGGTATTGAAACTATTAACTGATATGCTTTATTTAGCATGCCTACACTAAAATCTAATGCTGACTGTGATGGTGGCAAAACAAAACATTTTATTGGTGAAACACTCAGTGGGATCATTTATCGTAGCATACATTACTTTTTTTCAAGTTTTAAAATAATTTTTTTTTGTTAAAACTACATTTTCTCACTCAGGGTGAGACAGAGGACAAGACAAGGGAGAAAGTGTGGGTGTGTTAGAGAGAGGGAGGGGGGTAGTGAAACACTGGGAATAACACAAAACATCCCCTCCTACAATGCTGTAATCGTATTTTTGTAATTGACGTATCTGCAGATAGGCGAGCGCTCCCTGATGCCGGTTAATAGCTGCACGAATCAGCAGGCTGCCGGCTTCATCATTCTACACGCACCCACCTAATGACAGCTGTAGAGCAATATCCGCCTGCTGAATCCCAAAGTCTGTGTGTGTGTGTGTGTGTGTGTGTGTGAGGTTAGGTGAATGTGCATTGACTGTCAAAACTCTGCCCTTGTGATTATTGCTTGTGCGTATAGAAGAGGAAAGGTTGACGCTGCAATGATGGCGCTACAGGTAAGTTCACAGTTTCCCCTTGGGAGCATGAACCTGCATGGCCAAGTTTGTGTTTGTAAGGGGTCAGGAGCAGGATCCAAATTAACTTTTTGTCCAGCAGCTAATTAGCTAGAGAATGTTAAAATTTTGCCAGCCACTCAATAGATTATCATTGTTTTTTTTGTCTGGTGAGTGAAGCAAATCTACCAGCCAATTTGACTAGCATTTGGCTGGTGGATGGTGCTAATTTTGAACCCTGGTCAGGAGATACACTCATTCTACAACTGTTTTGGCTGTTCTGCGATAGCGGCAGTGAACTCCATTTTCTGAATAGAGGACTGTGTCTGAAACAAAATGTACTATTTGAAGATCAAATAATTTTACATTTACAAGACAGACATTGCTGCTGCAGGCAGAGGGCCATGTGAGAGCAGTCTGTCTGGTATCGCTACGGAGCAATCAGCACTTGCAGTGTATGAAGTGCTGTGTGACAGTCCAAGAATTTGACTGATAGCACAACTCTACTGCAGTGATAAATCATAATTTGTCATTGCAAAGGCCTCTCCGTGGAGCTCATGTGTGATGAACAGTGGTAGAAAATAAAGCTTATAATACTTGAAAATACACAAGTATTATCAGCAAAATTGACTTATTATTCAGAACGATTGTCCCTGTGACTGATATACTGATCCTGATGCAACAATGTGTAAGCAGCTAGTTTTACAGTAACTGCTTTATAAATGGTCAGGTAGTTTAGTTATTTAGCCCAGTAGTTCTCAGCCTAGGAGTCTGCCCCTCCAACGGACCAGAAAATAAATTCCGGAATCATGAGATGATTAGTCTATACACGACGTTCCACTTCCTGGACTGTTCAGGTGCCGCCAGAAATTCATTCAGTTTTTCATCACAATGTGATTGTGCCATTGACCAACAAACATCTGGTCTAAAGTCAATAACGCAGCATTTCATTATTATTTTAACACCTGCTTCACCTCGTGGAGTTTTGGTGGCATAGTGCTTATGCCATATATGATCTGCTCATGCTCTTTCACTTCATGCACATGCAGATCACTTTCTTCTCCTGAAAATCTCTCCTTCCTCCTTAGCAAATCCGCCATCATAATAGCAATGCGCCAAGGTACAAAAACGCCTGGCTTTCAAAGAGAATGGGAGATGACTCTCTGATTGGTTTATTGCATGTTACGCCCAAAACACATATAAGATTAATTAAGACCCTTTTTTCCGCCGTTAAACTAGCAAAAGTGGATTCGTACACGCCCTAAACAACACCTGTGCCAAGCGCTTCACGCCGTGCGCTTAATCGTTAAATAGGGCACTAAGACTGAAGAAATATTTTAAAAGGTGACTTTAACTTCTACCTAAGTCATTTCAAATCACTTTTACTCAAGTATTGCTTTCAAGTGCTTTATACAAGACTGCTGCCATATTAATGTTCTGAATCTCGAGTACAGCCCCTTTAAAGAACTTGTGAAAAGAAAAGAAATGAAAGAAGTCCCTGTTTTCTCTTGGGGCTGTACACCAGCTTGGCTGCATTTGAATGTACAGTATGCACATTTAAAGGTCCCATGACATGGTGCTCTTTGGATGCTTTTATATAGGACCTTAGTGGTCCCCTAATACTGTATCTGAAGTCTCTTTCCCGAAATTCAGCCTTGGTGCAGAATTACAGCCACTAGAGCCACTAGAGACAGTCCCACAATGAGCTTTCCTAAGTATGTGCCATTTCTGTGTCTGTAGATATTGAGGAGGAGAGAGGGGGGGGCAAGGTGGAGAGTGGGGGGTGTGGCGTTGACCAACTGCCACTGCTCATTTGAAAGCCATGATGTCTTTCTCTCATGGGTGGGCCAAATTCTGTGGGCGGGCAAAGCAGAGAAAGGGGAGGTAACCTTGCTCCTTATGACCGAATAAGGAGCAAGATTCCAGATTGGCCCATCTGAGCTTTCATTTTCTCAAAGGCAGAGCAGGATACCCAGGGCTCAGTTTACACCTATCACCATTTATAGCCACTGGGGGACCATAGGCAGGCTGGGGGAATGCATATTAATGTTAAAAAACCTCATAAAGTGAAATTTTCATGCGATGGGACCTTTAAGCATACTGTAAATCCAAGTTCCTATATTATTACGCTTAAAAATTCTTGTACAGTATGTATGATTTACACATATATTTGTACATACTTAACATTGATTAATGAGACCTTGCGTACCAGGGAGAGGAAAGGACAATAAGGAGTGTCTAAGAAAGGAATTTTTGGTGCCCCCCCAAAGAGGTTCTTGTCAGCCCCCCAAGGAAAATCACCAGCACCAAAATAATAAGAATTGTGCACAAAAACAGCAATTCCAATCCTCTCCGACTGTGTTAAGGAGCAATTTACCAAACAACCGTTAAACAAGCAGAACATAAAGTTGAATATGAGAACTAAACTCAGTTGTATCTCCAGACTCAGTCTGTATTGAACCCTTCCAGTGATTTTACCTGCACTATTTAAATATTAATATAAGTTGAAGCAGTTTTGTTAATTTGGGTTTTATTTACATAATATACATTTTTGTTTATGAAATGGTCAGAAATAACAGCAAAATGCATAGATTTCTGTCAAATAAGGTAACACAGTCACATTGCCTTTCTGTAAATCATGCTTACTGTCGTGCGTAGTCCCCCCCCAAAGGCCCTTTCTGAGCCAGGAAAAACCGTGTTTATGTGCAGATTCAAGGACAATATATGCTTGCGAGAGAGCGGATGATGGTTTGTGACAGTAGAGAGAGGGAAAAAATGGAAGACCATTACAAAGAAAAACTATGATGTAGTGTAATACATAACTGTTGAGAACTTTGGTAATCACATTACAGTTACTAATCAAAGCAATGATCGTGTTACTTGCGTTAATGGTTCTTTAACCATCAGCATAACGGGAGGAGAGAAAAACAAATCAAACATCCCTTTTTGTGCGTTTTTGTGTAACACTCGTCCGACCTCATTCACATAACGTAACTTTGACTTTAGTGCCAGAGTTCATGAAGAGACGACCAAAAATGGTAGAGCCACCGCTTAAGACGTCTTTTGAGGGGTGGAGGTACATGTCCATTACTTCAAATTATGACTACCTTACACCAAACGACTTTTCAAGTGATTCCACTGTTGCAGACTGATTTTTAATATCAAAATGAAATCATGAGAGTCTTGCTAGAGTTAGGTGCGCTCCTGTCGTCTCAATCATGTAAGGTGATCATAAAATTCAGTCCCAGTCAGTTTTTTTTCCCATCTTGACGTTCCGACAAAATCAAACTTGTTTGATATTATCGTAAGTTTTAAGTCTTGGTAGTGAAGTTGAATCATGAGAACATTGTCAACAACAGGTGCTCTCCCTCCAGCACCAAACAGTAAGCAGCAACAGCTAGAGCCAGTGTTGTTTATGGTTGCTATGGCACCACGCTAAGCTTAACTCTAAAGAGGGAACGTTGTTGATTTTCAACCATTCTGAAACGTGTAATCCAACTTGAGTTTTACCCGCGGATAGACACGGACCTCTGGGTACTGCCGCCAGTCTGCATGTACGGTAGTACAGAAAATCTGGAAACTTTCCCTTAAAGGGGTGATAGAATGATTATATAGGGTATTTTACACTGTTCCTTAAGGTCTCCTAATAGGGTATGTTACATTGGTTGGGCTGAAAATTGCCCGAATGCTATTTTATTAGGCCCTTAACTACCCTGTGAATATGGCTCTATTTGGAACAAGAGCTTTTCTTCCAAATATGGTATGCTCATTAATATTCCGAATGAGCTACGTGCTGATTGGTTTGAGCAAACTACATAGAAACACATGGGAGACTCTCATATTTCAGACACTGCAAAGTTGTACATTGTTTATCGGGCTATTCCATTACAAAATTCACTTCTGAAACTTTTTTATGCGAGAAATCAACTATGTAAAGCTCAAATATGGGCCGTTTTACGAAAATGTATGGCTAATTGCAAATTTTGTCCGACTGTGTGTCGGAGTTCAGCGCCGGTGATGCCTGTGTTGCTGCCTCGCCGCCCGGCCTGCCTTCCTTCACAGACCCCGGCCTGCTATGAGGTACTTGGAGCTCCGTCACGACTGGCAGCACACAGCACTCCATACCCGCGCAAAGTCACCGTCTCTTGGGCTAATGACAACCAAATGCCCCTGCCCTGACAGAGCGCCAGGGCCTGCAACTCCCCTCTTCCTGCTAGCTAAATGCCCGGTGTATGTGAGTGAGAGCGCGGTCAGCGAACTTGTTACGCCAGCAATCTCTTCCCACAGGTTTCAGTTAATCTTTTAATGTGTGTAAATATAATGTGTTGAGTTATTTAAACAAACAATTGGGGAAATTGTCCGCGAGTCCCATTGATAGAGCCTGCGGCTGGATATAGATTTGTAGCTACAAATCACGGATTTTAGCTTCATTTTCGGCGTCATTCCGAGTATATTTACAGTTTGAATTTCGTCACGCCACGTATACATCTAACTAAATGTCTTATAAAGTTAACAACGGTGTCCGATTTCAAATTAATGGATATTTGTGAAGAGTAGGGCTTCCGTTAGCTGCAACTGTCCCTTCAATCCTAGCTACCTGTGTAGCTACAAATCACGGATACTTAGCTTCATTTTTGGTCTTAATTCGAGTATATTTACAGTTTGAATTTCGTCACCCCACGTATACAACATCTAGCTAAATGTCTTATAAAGCTAACAACGGTGTCCGATTCCAAGTTAATGAATATTTGTGAATTTCAGAGGAATTCTAAGAGGAGGCTAACTAGCTCTCATTGATAGAGTTACATCCAGCAGCAAGCTCTATCAATGAGACTCGCGGACAAGCGGCGTTTATTTCCCCAATCGTTTGTTTAAGTAACTCAACACATTATAATTACACACATTAAAAGATTAACTGAAACCTGTGGTAAGAGATTGCTGGCGTAATAACAAGCTCGCTGACCGCGCTCTCACTCACATACACCGGGCATTTAGCTAGCAGGAAGAGGGGAGTTGCAGGCCCTGGCGCTCTGTCAGGGCAGGGGCATTTGGTTATCATTAGCCCAAGAGACAGTGACTTTGCGCGGGTATGGAGTGCTGTGGGCTGCCAGTCGTGACGGAGCTCCAAGTACCTCACAGCAGGCCGGGGTCTGTGAAGGAAGGCAGGCCGGGCGGCGAGGCAGCTACACAAGCAGCACCGGCGCTGAACTCCGACACACAGTCGGGCAAAATTTGCAATTAGCTATCCATTTTCGTAAAGCGGCCCATATTTGAGCTTTACATAGTTGATTTCTCACATAAAAAAGTTTCAGAAGTGAATTTTGTAATGGAATAGCAGAGATCTGCGTGACCTAGCTAGATTCAGAAGACTACCTGATCTCAGGTCAGTTGTGTAGCCTATGTAAATGTTGGGGCGTGACCGTTCTCTTAATACACCCAAGGGCTGACAAAGGTTCCGGTTTTTGGGAGGTTGACATCAACTTCCAGCTTTGTTGAGATTCGCCCGTTTTCAGCGGCAGTTTCAAAATATGAGATTTTCATAGTAAAGGGGTGTCAATGGGATTTTGAGCTTCTATGTATGTCCTATTTACCCACCGAACTGTCGTTATTCAACTATGACAGGGTAAAATCGGTTTTGCATTCTATCACCCCTTTAAGTTACCAGCTAACGCTAGCGGTAACTAGCTAGGTTACAGTTTTCAAAACTAATCTAGTTGTATTCTTGCGTGTGTGACCCTGCAAGTCTTCACATATTATGCCAGTATTTGATGTTAGATGGTTGTCTTAAGATGTGAGATGGTGTCAGACTTTAGTCTTTTCTCCACCGCCATAAACACAACATCCAATTTGTCCAAGCATCTGCAATAGCTAAGCAGACAAGACTTGATTTTCAAAAGCAGGTAAATAAAGCAGAGATAAATAGGCTTGTGGCAGCACACACAGTGGAGGAAATGGAGTGGTGGAATGTAACTAAGTACATTTACTCAAGTATGGTACTTGTATTTTCTTTTCATGCCACTTTCTATACTTCTATTCCACTACATTTCAGAGAGAAATTAAATCTGACAGCTTTAGTGACTAGCTACTTTACAAATTGAGATTTCTGAAAACAAAACACATGAAGTTTATAAAATACAATGCTTTATTATAAATTAAACTCAAGGTAACTTTGGGTTCAACATTGGCGGGGTTGAGATCTCCACCTATCTAGGGAGGTCCCGGGACATGTCTGCCCAAATAGGTTGTTTCAAATTAATTTTAAGAGACATAGCAAAACAACATGCTTTAGATATCTCAACTAGTTCAGTTGAATAGCATATAATAATTCACTTTGTATAAAAAAAATTTTTTTTAATGTATCAATCTGTTGTTCCAGTATTGGTAAAATGGATATTTATTTTTGGCCCTTTGATAAACATGCTACAATTTAACTGTACTTTATTCCATATTATTCTGTAAAAATTATTGCAGTAATGTGGGTCCTTTTTTTTCCGACTTCATTTCTGAAAGCAACGCCTGATTGCTCAAAAAGACTCTCCCAGAGCATCATCGGAAAGCTAAAGAGACTCTAGCATCAAAGCTAACGAAAATAAATAACTGAAAATAAATAAACTATGGACAAAATACTATCAATACTTGATCTAAGTCCTCTATAAGAATAAGTTCCAGGAAAAGAAGCATGGACTTATTATTTTTTTTTCACATCACTTCTCTTCATACATACACCAATGCTCACAAGTTGTGCCTGCTGTTACTGCTGTGTGCTTGAAAGACACAGAGGATGGGTTGGGCACAACCAACTCTCGCACAGAGGTGGGGGGGTTGTGTGGAAAAAAACTTTTTCTTTGCCTGCCAATTACATTGAATCGAGAAAGCCAACCACTTATCCTGTTTAAAAACAGTTAATATTCTTCATTCTTCTTCTTGGTAGAGCTGTCGTCTACCAATCGGAAGGTCGGCGGTTCGATCCCTGGCCCCGCAGTCCCATGCCGAAATGTCCTTGGGCAAGACACTGAACCCCGAATTGTTCCCGATGCTGCGCCATCGGTGTGTGAATGTTTATCTGATGAGCAGGTGGCACCTTAAACGGCAGCCTCGGCCACAGTGTATGAATGTGTGTGAATGGTGAATGGTTCCTGTACTATGTAAAAGCGCTTTGAGTAATCGTTAAGACTAGAAAAGCTCTATATAAATACAGTCCATTTACATTTATGATAAGATATTTGGGGGGTTGCACTGGCCAGTTTTGATATATAGTTAGGCTACTTCGTTGCCCAAAAATACTGTTTTGTGTAAACAAAATTAGTTTTTAGTGGCCACAAATTAGTATATTGTGGTCACAAATTTGCATTTTGTGGAAAGGAATTATTTGCCACAGTAGTTACCCTACGTGGAGAAACAAATATATACAAAATAGTTGTTTAAGTAGTTTAAGCACTGTGTGCAATGGGCAGATGTATAGATCTGTCTGACGATGCATGATTGCAGTGTGAGGGTTAGAAATAATGTGCATCGACAATATCGCACTATATCTGTTAAATACAAAAAGACATTCATATTTGCTTGCCTTTTTCAGGCACTTTCGCATGATTAAGCAGAAAGTTGGATATACTGGAACGAACAAAAAATCAGATGTTCCCAGTGGTAATTACGACTGAGATGTTGACGTAAACACTATTTACAAGTCAGAAACTTGTGTTTGTGGTAATGACCATATGGCATGAACACTGCATAGAGGGAAGAGGATAGAGAAGGGGAATTCAGGACTGATGGATTTATGGAGATGAGCAGAAGTGAGAGGCACACACAGAGCTGCAGTAGACGGAGTAGAGGAGGAGGTGAGCGTGGAGAGGAGATTAGAGGGCAAGTGGGAGCCTGGTAGTGGCAGAGGGGGAGCTTGCAGTTACAGCAGCCCATAATTGTTCATCATGCCTAGGTCCCTAGCGAGCCACTGCCTGGTCGGGTCCCAGGAGGCTCTGAGGTGTGTGTGTGTGTGTGTGTGTGTGTGTGTGTGTGTGTGTGTGTGTGTGTGTGTGTGTGTGTGTGTGTGTGTGTGTGTGTGTGTGTGTGACCAGAGAAATAAATTGAAACCTGGGCACAGGAATGGTTCACTGTGAATTTGTAGTTTGTGTATGTTTGCATGTGAGTGTGAAATGGATGCCTCCTGTTCATGTGTTTCTGTATTCCCTAACTAGAAGTGTGCAACAGCATGTATGCATTTTCTGAGTCTTTGTACAGTATGTTTGAAACAGACTGTGTCAGTTTATATATAGCAGTGGTTCTCAACCTTTTTGTGCCGGCGCCCCCTATCCATTATCCAGGTCCCTAACGCCCCCATCAAATATTATGTAGGCTAAATGCCCCGAATATTAATGATTACGCCCTAATATAGGCCTATTATTGTTGTTACTATTGTTATCAAAAATAATAAAAAATCAAATCATTGAATGACAATCAACACATGAATAGAAATTATATATATTTACAGGTTTTTAAATGTCAAATGCAACCATTTGACCATTTACACAACTTAAATAACAGCAGCCAATCAGAACGACTAGATATGTAACATTCAAACTATAAATAGGTATTATCAAAGAACCTGCTGCATGGTGTGAACCTCAGCACCTTTAGAAGATGACTATAATTTGAAGTGACCTTGGGTGTCATGAAATTAGCTTTAAATAAAATGTATTATGCTTATTATTATTATTGTTATTATTATTACAAACACTAACAGTAGCCAATCAGAAACAGCTAGCAATTTAACATTCAAATCTATTTTTCATTCAAATCTAAAATCGAATTGTGCCAACGGAAAACAAGCTGGCACTTATCAAGGGGTAAGAAGGATCACCACAGAACAACACACACACACACACACACACACACACACACACACACACACACACACACACACACACACACACACACACACACACACACACACACACACACACACACACACTTTGGTGATGACAAACGACTTGAAGAACGACACCTACTGCCGAATGGAAATAAGTTTACAACCTTTGAAAGTTAGTGAGAGGCGTTTTTAATGCTTAGAATAGTCTAGCTATGTTTGCTATTGCCTGTCTTGGGAGTAAATAGCAGAAAAAAACGTTTGGAGAAAACGCACCCCCACATCACTCTGTGTTTTGTGGAGGTGTGAGAGTCCCGTACAGTAAACAGTGACATCACTTCCTCTATCGCTTCCATAAGAAAGTTTTAAAACACCAAACAAAGGCCCTGAACTGCCCGCGAGTTTATGGAACAGCTGACTGTTTGCCAAACAACAAAGCACAGTCGATATCTCTCGCACGTCTCTTTTCTTTCTCTCTTCTCCGTGAAATGAAGCTGCATTCAGGTACAGTAGGAAACGTTGTGTTTAATAAACCATCTGACGAAAAACTGTTACTGTGGTGTGCTACATTGGGGTTAAAGAATACAACAGGAGCGTACGTAGCGATTGCTTTTTTCTTTATCTGAACGCAGCTTCGCGGGAGCTACAGAGCTCATTTAAGACGATACTCTGACGGCCCCGTTCCCAAGGCAGCACGAGCTGCACCAAACAAAGCTGACAGAAGCACAGAGAAGATACCCGTCTGGTCCAGTTGCAGTGCTGTAAACTGGCAGCTTTTAATGTTGCAGACTACTTATTCTTTAGTAGTTTTTAAGTGTAAACATGTATTGTTATTGTGAATCTTTGGTTTAAACTAGCTTTCAAACAAACGCCCCCAACGGCACCTCAACCCCCCTTTCCAAAATATTGTTCAACGCCCCCATCATCTTCTGAACGCCCTGGTGTTACCCCGTTGAGAAACACTGATATATAGTATATGTCCGCATTAATGTGTACGTCCTCATTTCCAGCCAAGCCGAGGTCAAAGGCCACACTTGAGGGACCACAACAGCATTTAAAATGCTGCTCCTTCAATGTTTATTCAACCCGCCGTACTCACTCCCCTGAGACTAGCTGTTGAAGGAGTGACAGAGAGAGGCAGGAAGAAAAAATGAGTGCCATCAATTCTTTTTTCCCGTTGCTCCAATTTTTCTCTCTTTTCTTGTTCAGACCATGGATTTATTAAGAGAACTGGATACAGCGTTCGGCCCAGAAAGACTTTTCACATAGACTTTGCATGGCGAAAGAAACTTCTATATTTCAGCGGATAATTTTTTGGGGGGGTACATCAACTTACCAGCCCAAACAATTAAAGTGATGGTTCGGAGTAATTTCACCCTAGGGTCCTTTGCACCATGACCTCGAGCCAAACAATCCCCCAGAAGCTTTTTTCACCTGGGAGAGTTAGCATTATCGTTGTTGTAGAGACACAAAAAATATTTATTAATTTAGCTTTTTTTAAAGTAAGTGCTGTAGTATAACTAGCAGGATACAATTTATAATTGAGGTAAGTTTGGAGACATTACCTTATTTAATCATTAAATTAATAAATATTTTTGTTGTATTTCTTTTCGGTGTTGTAATTTGTAGACGTCCCTAAGCACTTGTCTTACTGCCGGTAGCAGTAGCAGTAGCAGCAGCAGCAGTAGCAGCAGCAACAGCAGAGAGCAGAAGACAACAGGCAAGTGTTATTTACATAAACTTCTGGTGTACTTACAAACTTTCCAATCCATCATTTTATGAGTGCATAACCTATTTGTACTAGTGTAGAAGTTTGGTATCATTTCGGGCATTATTAGTGGGGTAACTTACGAGATACAAACGTGGATCCATTAGCCCCTGCGCTAAGCTATTCAGCTGAAGTCTCCCAATGTTCGACCAAGGTGAAAAAAGCTTCTGGGGGGTTGTTTGGCTCAAGGTCATGGTGCAAACGACCCTAGGGTGAAATTACTCCGAACCATCACTTTAAAGGGTCCTTGTTTAAAACGTCACGTTTTTAAAATTTTTAACATTCACTAGTAACCGAATCCAGAGTTATTAAACTAGGTATGACGAACACGTATAATGCCACGAGTCCAAGTCAAGTCTCAAGTCTCTGGCCATCTGATCTGTCCCTATTGTTAAATGTTATGAATTCAAAGCATGTCCTGTAGCTACCATCCATACAGTACAGTATCAAAATCAGTTGTAGGATAACTTTATGAGGTCTACTTAACACATCCCTCTAGCCCTCATATATACCACCGGTCAATTGGGGTCACTTAGAAATTTCCATTCAATTCAATTCACTTTTATTTATAGTATCAAATCATAACAAGAGTTATCTCAGGACATTTTACAGATAGAGTAGGTCTAGACCACACTCTATAATATAGAAAGACCCAACAATTCCAGTAATTCCCCCAAGAGCAAGCATTCAGTGCGACAGTGGCGAGAAAAAACACCCTTTTAGGAAGAAACCTCGGACAGACCCAGGATCTTGGTAGGCGGTGTCTGACGGTGCCGGTTGGGGTGTGATGAACAGTAGCAATAATAGTCACAATAAAGATAATGAAACAGTGAGTAGAAATAGTAGTCATAGTAGTTCAGGGCACTGCAGGGCGTTACAGGATGTAGCATGGCACAGCAGAGCATAGCAGGACGTAGCAAAAAGAATTGCAAAAGGGTTCTCGACTGTTGTAGAAAGAAGTGGCTGATCTTTAATGCAATACCTACATTGCCCATTATCAGCAACCAAAAGCACATTCTATTTACTAATCTGATATTATTTTAAAAGGCTAACTGAGAAAACACTGGACCCTTTTGCAATTATGTAAGCACATAATGTAATCTGAAAACTTCTGTCCTGGTTAAAAAAACAATGCAACTGATCTCAGCTGGTATTCTGTCTATAATGGAGTGGAATGGAAATTACTAAGTGACCCCAAACTTTTGACCGGTAGTGTATATTATATAAAAGTAGTATTTATATTAATTAATAAAAGCTATGTACTGTCCATGTCAGAGATGGGGACTCGAGTCTGAGACTCGGACTCGAGTCACACTTAAGTCGCACAATCAGCTGACTTCAGACTTGACTCGGACTCAACCCAAATAATGTGCAACGTTACGCATGCGTTATGCCTTATGTGGTGCACTCACATATACATAAAAAATACATTGACGATGGCGACACCAAGTCCTCCCGCAGTTGTGCCTTTTGTCATTAGTTTTGCTTTCAATAACTTTGTAAACAATGGCAGTAAGCGAACAGCTACATGCAATATGTGTGGCACCAAGATAAATAATGCCGGATCAACAACGTCGAACTTCATCAGGCATCTCAAAACGCACCCAGATAGGTCAGTCACTTGCTAATGTGAAAGAGACATTACATTTAGCATATATCGTCACAGGTAACAAGCTAACCATTGCAAAGTGTTGTGCTAATGCTGGGAACAGGCACATTGTATCTTTATAGTTAGTAGTTGCTGAGGCTCAGACATCCATGGCACCCAGAAGGCGGGACACGCGGATCCATCTCCCCAGGAACAAACGCTGTGTCGGGTGGGCAAACTCATGTGACGCGTATTTGATCCCGTGGATGATTTGTAGGCTATTAATTGAACAAGGTGTACCCGGTCCACCAAACACTGGGCCGTCTTGACTGTCTTAATTCTGCACATATTTGTGTTACTGTATTCCTATTTACTATTTCATTATTTCATCCATGCATGGCGCAGCGGAACCGTGCGCACTGTCACCTGCCGTGGAGACACTGGCCTCACTAACCTCTCCTCCTCTGAGTCGGATCTCCCTCGCGCTGGACTCAGTTTCACTGAGCGTACTAACACTTAGAAAATAAATGGCATTACAACAGTGAGTTAAAACTGTTCATTGTGCGTAATTTGGACTGACACTGAGATGCATGTTGTTCTGTAACTGGTGTGGCGCTGCCACTATTCTCTTGATTTCCACTTTGACATTAGACATTTTTTTGTGTGAAAGAGACGTTACATTATATATCGTCACAGGCAACAAGCTAACCATCTGCACCGCCAAACCACCGATGTGACAGACTTAGGTTAATATTTCACCAGGTCCGAGGGCCAGAGGGATGTGTTAAATAGACCCGATAAAGTTATCCCACAACTGATTTTGATACTGTACTGTCTGGATGGTAGCTACAAGACATGCTTTGAATTCATAAGATTTAACAATACAATGTTAGGGACAGATCAGATGGCCAGAGACTTGACACTTGACTTGGACTCGTGGCAAAAGACTTGAGACTTGACTTGAACTTGCCCCTCAAAGACTTGAGACTTGACTTGAACTTGCCCCTCAAAGACTTGAGACTTGACTTGGACTTGAGCTCAAAGACTTGAGACTCGACTTGGACTTCCAAAAAATGGTGTGAACATCTCTGGTCCATGTATGGTAACAACAAACTTTTGATGAGTGACATCTGACAATGTAGTTTGCTAAAACCTTAGATGCAGGCCTACATTTATTAATGATATTAGGCTGACACAACATTGATTTGGTTTACAGGCCATACCTGACCAAAAAAAGTCATATGAATATATGGACAGTTGTCCCTATTTACCACCAGGTGCTGCGTTCTGGCTGCGGCGGTTTTGTTCTGTCCCCCGCTACGCGCCATACCACACCGGGAGCGTCTCAGAAGCGGAGCGTATCGCCTGCCAACTCGCAGACTTTATTGTCTCTACAAGTACTTGAAAGAACAATTGCGTTTTTGTTATCTACCTTGCTGTGGAGGTAGGCGTGATCTACAGTCAGCTGCAGTGGAGACAGGTGTGGGGAAACATCATGAGAGCAGTGCCAGTTGAGTTAATTGTCTCAGCTGACTGTTGTTGGACTAATTACACTCTCCCTTTATATGCAGTAGCATATGGACTTTCAGATGACTGACACACACCACAAAGACAGGACACTGGACTGTGAGATATTGTTTTGTTTGTTCTTTGTTGTGAGCAATGGGACAGTACTTGGGGAGACAGAGGCGCACGGTTTTTGGTAGGAAAGTTGTGTTAAAATTGGGTGAGCAGTCAGAATAAACACTGTTGCCTGAAAATTGTCTGTCATGGCTGTGATTTGTGCTGAGTGTAGTCTATATCCAAGACGTTCCACTCCCGGGATTGAGCCGTTGCCGCCGGAAATTGCGCCGGATTTCACTCTTTTCAGCCGGATGTCCGTTAACTTCTGCTTTTTTTGTTTGTTTTTTTAAATGCCGGTGGATTTATTAGGACTATGGTTAACTGCTCCTCATATCTATACAGTGTAAATCCAGACATCTGTCCAATCTGAGTTTTCACAACGATTGTGATTGGTTTAAAGAAATGCATATAAACCAGAGCACGTTTCTCTCCCATCCCGGCATGCTGTGTGGACTCGCCAGACCCTCCTTCGCAGCGCTCTGGAGGAGACAATGCGAGACTATGCTGAGTGTAACCCACGGTGGCAGCGAGACCTACTACACTTGCACTCTAAGCACTCCTGCAATTAAACTCCACACCTCTTTTCTGGCCTTGTCCTTATAAAAGGATCTGTTATGTGTATTATGTTTTTTGACCTACAATCCCTCCTATGGAGGGACTGATTATAATACTGTACTGTACTCCTATGGAGGGATTGTAGGCTAACAAGCCATCACCTCCCGTTAGCATCCCATTGACTGCTATTCATTTTGGCATCACTTTGACAGCGAATAACTTTACATATGAAGCGTTTAAAGACTATTTGTCCATTGTTTATTTCTAAAGAAACATGACAATGTACAAAAGGCTCCATTACCTTGTATCTCACGTTATGGCCCCGTAGCAGACATTTTTGTAAAAATCGGCTAACGATTGTGTCATAACCATGTGACCCTCTGTTGCATAGTAGAGAAATTACTAGAGATGCACACATAGACCGGCCGGTGACCGGAATTGGCCGGTTTTCACGTGTTCTGCCATGACCGGCGACCGGCAAGTCAGTCTGACATATGCCGATTTCATGCCGGTCAATGCTACAATTAACTGACAACATAAGTTATACGAGTTACAGTTCTCAAGGACACACGCACACACAGAAATATATGGCGTAGCTGTGTCCATTATTTTACTGTCTATGGGTCAAACTCATAAAATGCTGCTGACGGGTCTGCACTCTAGCTTCTTAGCTAACATTATCCTACGAGAGTGATAGGACGAGCTAGTCTACAGCCCTGAATATCAGAGGTCCTGATTCAAAGCTAAAGTGTAAAAATAATAAGTTTAAAACAATCACCTGTGCTTTACAATGGACTTAAAGGTTTGTGAGATTCTAAATACAGTATGTTCACTTTTCACCAGTTTTTAGTCATTTACAATAATTTACTGACAAGCTAGCTGTCTGAGAATGACGTAAGGTGGGCAGTTTATGTAAAGTAAAAACCTTTTTCAACAGCATTTAAGGATGCTACTCTATCTTGTAAAACATCAAAATGTTACAATGGTGCTTCTTCCTCGACAAATCCATCTTTGGCCAAACACAATTAATACAGTCACCAGTATCCAGAAAGCACATAAACCGCAGCCAAGAGTTTCTTTTTATAGTTTGGTGGCAGTTATCATTTTTATCCTGCAAAATTGGGGTTGGCAACTTAACCTTTCACCTCCTACAGCTTGTTAATAATGTATGATTTAATTAAAATCACAGCCATTGTGATTTGAAAATTGCGCTTTTGAATAGTGAATGATTAATCTTTCTTTAAGTGAAATACATTAAGTGAAATACATTATTATTGCTATATTCTAAAAGTAAAAACAGTACTACTACATCTCTATCACTCCCAGCTGCTCTCTTCACTGTCACAGTTCACATCATTCCTCTTAGGCTATGTTTAGACGGAAACGATCTGAAGAGAAAACCCAAAAGTGGCATTGCGTTCTCACTTTTTATTCTGCATTTAGACGAGTGTTTTGGGGGGGAAATCTGTGTGCATATGGTGACACAAAAGTGTGTGAAATTTGATGTAGTATGCACACCAGGTGGCTAGGTGGTAGTGTGAAGCACTGCCACACAACACCACCAAGTCCCCGCGCCTGCGTAGAACCTTCCTTCTACTTCTCTCCCTAGTTGCGTGGAACCAAAACATGGCAAAGCACAAAAGCTGACAATTTTGTCTGGACAGACAAGGAGGTGGAGTTAATGCTCCAAACAACCTTAGATTACGAAGCCACAAAGGCACAACACGGCGTGGACTGGGAGCCCTGCCAGTTAAAATATATAGACATAATGACCGAATTTCTTCAGCAGTATTCTGTACCTGGAGGGACGTCATATCTACACAAGAAAGACGCTATCTGTAAAAGTCAGATATCATCAAAGCTGAAAGACTTCTGGACCAAGTATAGGCAGGCTGTGGATACCCAATGGCAGAGTGGCCATGGGCACCGTTGGCGTCTAAACGAAAGGCACATCTGACAAAATATTTTGTCGTTTTCACCTGCGAGCGTTGTCGTGTAAACAGGGCCTTAGTGTCAGATAGGTCTCTCTCTCTCTCTCTCTCTCTCTCTCTCTCTCTCTCTCTCTCTGACATTGGTCAAATTCATTCTATAAAGGGAGAGTCTATGATAGTTTGCTTTTATGTGATCCTCAGAGGGCGTGTTTGTGTTTGTTTGTGTGCTTGCATCATGGGAGTCTCCGCAGACTCCCTGTGTTGCAGCCGGCCTGTGGTGATAAGCAGATGATGAAAGCCTGTGTGTGCGTGCGTGTGTTTGTTACCTGCTGTGTGTTGTTGGAAGAGGGAAGAGGGTTGGAGACCATTGGTCCAAAGATGTCCAGTTCATCGCTGATTGGTGCTGCACCACTCGAGCCCCTCCCATCACCCTCTGGAGCATCTGAAAAAGCGATAAAATAAATATAAATAAATCCTAATATTGTGTAAATGTTCATATTACTGTTTATTGGGTTTTATCTAAACATTTGGACAAATTGTACCAGATTTTGTATACAAATTGATCAGGTCACATATTTAACAACATTTGGGACATTTACATTACTTGATTTTGATAAAAATTTAAAATGACGTAAGATTTCTAGTGAACCATACATGTATAGTAATGATTTGAAAAAATATGAATTAATGTACAGACATAAAGAGAGATCAATAAAGAAAGAAACGTAAAAAGTGAAGGCACTCAGACAAATAGGAATTATTCAATCTAACCTTTACATTCATATGCCAATATGTTTCCAAAACGCCCCACTCAGCTCCATGTACAATTAGCATGCTTGTTAACTGGAACATCCCCCAAGAAAACTCTGGTGACTGCACTCCTTCATTACTTAGCTTTACCCTAATAATGATTTCATTTATGCTTCTCTTTTGGTCCTAGTAAAAAAAACTCTTGTGTGGAATTGCAAATATATCTGACAGTGTCACAGAGCTGCTTAAAGTGGCTATATGTAACTTTCAGTTTGTGTTGATTTCAGCACACTTGCTGTCGTAAAGGTCTTTTCTTTACGGTGCTTTATTGCCCACTGTATATTACTGAGTTAACGTTACCGGGAGGTCATATAGTCACGATGAATATTTTGCTCAGACAGAAAATCATTCATGTACAATAAGAGAATACGTTACAGATGCATAGTTGCATTTCAAGTGCTGCATACGGTAACTTAGCCTACTTTGGATGTATTGTGAGCTAAACAGGGTATCACTGTCACGAGCCAAAGCATTAAAGTGGCCATTTTATGCTCATTTTCAGGTTCATAATTGTATTTTGAGGTTGTACCAGAATACGTTTACATGGTTTAATTTTCAAAAAACACCATATTTTTGTTGTACTGTACATGGCTGCAGCTACTCTTTTCACCCTGAGCTCTCTGTTTTAGCTACAGAGTGAGGCATCACACTTCTATCCCATCTCTGTTGGGAGTCGCACATGTGCAGTAGCTAGGTAAGGACTACTAGCTAGCTACTACTACTAGCTAGCTAGCAGCGCCAGCTCCGGCCGCGGAGCTCCGTCAGGGCAGCGGGAGTTGGTAGTCTAGTTAACCCAGAAAAGGTACTCTGGGTACCTGGGTATGGAGCTCCGCGGGCTGCCGGTGTGTGTGTGTGTGTGTGTGTGTGTGTGCTAGCGCTAATAGCAGCCGCGGTTAGCCACCTCATTCTCAATGGCAAAACACTGCTACAACACACACAAGTTCACCCTAATCTATAAATTCTTCGCAGAGCTATGCTCTTCACAGAGCTATGCTCTGCGATTCTCTGCAATTCCCGGCCGCGTCCTGCTGCATCCTGCTGCGTCCGCCGCATCCACCCATGCTCTGCAGCGCCACGTTACATCCCGCAACGCCCTGCTGTGATGTTCATATGCACAGAGTAGTCAGGATCCGGTATAGGAGACTGCACTACTCAGTATGACACGATGTGCCCTGCTATGACATGAACTTCCACGATGACCTTCGAAGTCACTGTTCCATTATCTTTAATGTGACTATTATTTGCCACTGTTCATCACACCCCCAACCGGCCCCGTAAGACACCGCCTACCAAGAGTCTGGGTCTGCCGAGGTTTATTCCTAAAAGGGAGTTTTTCCTTGGCACTGTCGCAATAGCCACTGCTAATGCTTGCTCTTGAGGGAATTACTGTAATTGTTGGGGTTTTGGAATTTATGAAGTGTGGTCTAGACCTACTCGATCTGTAAAGTGTCTCGAGATAACTCTGTTATGATTTCATACTATAAATAAAATTGAATTGAAAAGAAATTGTATAGAACTAGTTACATGTCCCTCGTCTGCAGGTATTCCACGCAAAGTTGGAAGTGTGCCCTCGTTTAGAAGAAGTATCCTGGCTAATCTTGCCTTGTACTGACCCAAGTTAGAGAAACAGCTAGCTGATGTGGTATTAGCTAAAGTGGTTAGCACACACCAAATGTTTCGTCCAATGACGTAGAAAGCCCTGCAGATTTTGAACAGCTCACCCGGAGACTGAAGGCAGGATACATTCAGAAACCCGTATCTCACTCAAAACAGCATGGATGTTGTTGTTTTTTTCAAGTTTGTATGCGTGTGGAAGTACCAGAGACACAAAATAACACCCCAAATCCTACAAAAAGTGATTTTTTTCTTAATATGGGCACTTTAAGAGTTTGTTGTAGCAACCAACGTAATAACTTTGATTAATATAGCGCATTTCATGAAAACCACGAATGCTTTACACTATTGCAGGGGGACAAAGGAAAAGAAAATAGTAGGCCAACACAAACATGGACTAAAAGGAATAAAATGTCCATGCTAAATGGAAGGGGGACGTAATTTAATGGTGGTGGGTGGATTGATCCAAATATCGATAATATCGATAAGAACATTGGTATTGATATTGATCAATACCAGTGTAATGAGATTGATACTTTAGTTTTAGTTTCTCTTCAGTATGCACCGCTGTGGTTTCATCAAAGAAGCGACCTGGCTGTCTATGTCTTGGTAAGTGCCGCAGCTTTCAAGTGCCGCTCCTGTCACAGCGCGGAGCAGGCACACTTTGCTCCTCCTCCCCACTCTTGTGATCTGATGTTGTACCGTCACGTGACTCAGCGGCGCCAGGCAAACAAGCAAGCAAGCAACCAGGCGGCGGCCAGCAGCACGCACACACAAACAGAGACGGAGCAGAAAATGGAAGAGCGCCGTGTGACTATATTTTCAGGCTGAAAATGAAACAACGGCAAGCTGTATAATTTGTAAAAAGGCTGTAAGATACAGTGGTAACACAACAAATTTATACAAGCACATGAAAATTCTGTCCTGGGTTTTAACTTATTAATAATCCAAAGGTAAAATCAGGAAAACACTTAAAAAGTCATGAAAATTCATTCAGATTTAGCAATTTTATGATGCATCCACCTTAATTATTAAAACCCGTTGATGCCGCTGTCACTACTGTTTTAAAAGATTTCAAAGGCAAGTTTTCTCCGAAAACGGAACAGAAACTTGCTTTCGCTCTGCCTCGCTCTGCAAAGTATGTCACCCGGATCATTGGTCTGATTGGTTGAAGGACTATCCAATTGCGTACAGAGTCATTTGAACTATGTCCGTTGATCACGCCTCTTGTGCAGTAGAAAATACAGAGCAGACTCCCCAGACTAATGTTCAATCTTAAAAGATTGAGCTTGGTCTGGTGATAGCCAGACTAGTCTAGTAGTGTACAACTCTAAAAATGCACATTCTGTTTGTCAGAGAGCTACAAATCTTCAAAAATATCAACTGTTAAAATGAATACACCTTTTTCACGGTAGAAATTTTGAGGGCAGAAAGAGGAACGGTACAAGTAATATTACTGATGGCTGCATTCCATTTAGGTGTGCCAGTTCCCAGGCCCTGGTATTGTGCATGTTGACTCTGGCACGGCTTACCCACAATTTCCACCAGTTGCGGAACGGCTGCGGAACGGCGGCGGAGTCAATAGGTTTCCATTAAAGTCAATGTGTGTATTTCCACTGACTGCGGAACGGCTGTGTTCCCACTCTGGCACAGCTCTGGCGACCCGGAGATACGCAGAGATTCTATTTTTGCCGGACGCCGGAGAGCTGCGCAATTCAGACATCTGGTTAATTTTCAAAATAAAATACGGCGGATCATATTTCCCTGCACTACACCTTGAAAACACAGCACAGAGTAGTTTCCCCTCTACTCCTCTGGATGGAAACAAACTGTTTCAAAACTGGTTTTGTGGTTCTATTCTACGTGAATTCGCGAGATCTCGTGGGTCCTTGTGACTTCAGCTGTCAGTCATGGCCGCAGCCGTTCCACAACAATCCAGACCTAGTGGGTATTGACGGACAGCAGAGCACGGAGCCGTTCCGCAGCCATTCCTAAACCGGTGGAAATTAGGAGTTACTGTTGCATCCTTATGGAACGGAGCCACCGTTATTGTCATTACTTCCATCTTTGTGTTTCCAAATGTCTGCTGTGAAAACGGTATATTGTCCATGCCGGCTTACAGACATGGTTTACGATTGTACACAAAAATGGAACAGAGCCATCATTAATTATGAAAGTAAAAGCATTAACAACTGTGCTTTAATGAGCAGTCAAAATGTCTGCTGTGAAAAAGCCACGTTAAAAGTCACAAAAAAAATAATGAGAATGGACTAGTCAAATGAATGGCGAGTGTCCAGGGAGCTAGTGCAGGAAAAACTCTGATACACCACCTCTATAGTTTACTATATTGTAATTCTACAACTTAAATGTATATCATAGGAAACTGTCGGTTCATGTAATTGGATGTACCAAGTTCCAAGTTGTAAAACCAAGCGATATAAAAACAGCTTTGTTCCAGCTGCAGTCACACTGATGAACAAGCTATAAGAAAGAATTACACAATTTGCACAGCCTGTATTTGCGTAGGATATTTGGTATTAATTTAATCATTGGTTTTTAGATTATTTTTCATAATGGTTAGTTTTAAGTGTTTTTATTGGTGTATATTAGATTTCAGCATCTTGATTAGCACTCGAGCACTTTAACTGTTTTTATCAATATTTATTGTCCTATTGTATGTTGTCTGTGTTTTCTGAACGGTGTGTCATGGATGCCCGGCACTTCATTACTGTGCAACAAATTTACCTATGGGTACATATAAAGTAACCTATAAATATAATATAATGAGAAGATTGTACCAAAATCAACGCCATTCCTGCGTGTTAGTTTTTGCCGATTGCTTACACACTGAAATCAACCACTATAAGCATAATGTCAGCCTCACACTTTTTGCAAAACAATACATACAGTGATTTGCAAAACACTAAACACACTTGTATTCAGTAGACACAGAAGTATATCATGATGTCACTTCCTTGCAATTCCAAAGCACTGACTGTCAGATTACCACACCTATGAGTCAATCTGTGAAACACAGCCATCAGGTGCGCAAACACATGATTACCTAATTGTAGACACACCATTCAGGTTTAAGCACTATAAAAATGCAGCAGGTAAATCTAGTATTTTCTGTACTGTATTTTCAGTTTTTTTCACATCTATTTTTTTCTGTAATTGTAACCTGTACTGGATACAGTATTTTATGCTTGTCTGTTGTTTGCTGAGCTAACAGTGTTATGCACACTACTGCAGTAGCTGTATGAAAACTGGGACATGTTTTCTTGTGATTCTCCATGTTGACATGTTGACTGATTTGAGTATATGGAGAGAAATAAATTATACTTTCCTCAGTCTGCAGCATTGGTGTAGTGTTTGGTGAATGTATTGTATATTTGCACTTTCTCTGTGTACTTCACTGTACTCTAATCACTGAGAAGTAGAATTGCTAAAAGTGTTTTAGGTTAGCATTGGCAGTGTGTAACTGGTTCAAACTGAATTAAGTCATGAAATGTGTGTTTCATATGTTAAGAAAATGTTTTTTATAAATTAGTGTATAGTTTTTGCAAGTGTGCGCGTAGTGTTCTGAAAAACCGGTCCCTGCTTTCAAAGTAGTGCTTAAGCAATTGAAAAAAACTGTAAAGGCAGGGTTGATAACTATTTTCAAATATGCACTTTTTTATATAGTTTGAAATGGTCTTTACACCCCGACAGCAATAAATAACACATGGGCTCCCAAAAAGGAGTGAAAAAGATCTGTCATCTGGAAACTGCTGTAATCATGTATAAAACAAAACACCAATGGCTGCCTTGCGGTCCGCACTGAAAGAACCAATGAAATGCCTCCCTGCCCCGCTGCGCATTGCTAACAGTAGTCATGTTTGTTTTAAATGTTGCCCAAATTCTTTCACATGAAGGGCCAAGTGTATCTTGATGAAAGGCCACGTGCCAAAAGTAAATGTTGATTACTGTAATTCTTCGTGGATAAAACTTACGTTTGTTATTAAATAGGGAAGTTCAATAGCAAGGGTGACATTCAACTGGGAGAGGTAACACGATAAAATACCTTACACTAGCTTAGCATGAAGACTGGAAGCAGGGTGACGCAGCTGTCGTGGCTCTGTCAGTTACTAATGGGCAAAGTAAGCCTTATTTGATGGTTACTTCCCATCAAAGAAGATGAAAGAAATCTTTAGCAGCCAGAATCACATTTAGGTAATTTGTGACTTCAAGTATTTTAAACTACAGTATCATTAAAAAATGTGATCTAAAAAAACTGTGTTGTCCAGAGAGAGACCCTGGCCATGGTGCTGGAGAGGAAAGCCCTAGTACACCATGAACAGTCATCTGGGAGACAGTGATGGAGAGGCAGACAGGGGGAGAAGGAGTGTGTGAAAGGGAAGCGATAGAGAACTCTGTGTGTGTGTGTGTGTGTGTGTGTGTGTGTGTGTGTGTGTGTGTGTGTGTGTGTGTGTGTGTGTGTGTGTGTGTGTGTGATGAGAGCAGGAGAGCAGCAGAGGTCATTTATATAACCACAGTGATGAAACATCCATAATTTAGCCCTTTTATCGTGTGAACAAGAATGAGCCCCTTTAGCCAGACAGCAGGGTACAAGGAAAGCCATTTACTGTGAGAAGGCTAGAAAGACCACTCAACATCCTTTTTAAACCACTCATTAGAACACATTTCAAAGACTTACTCTGATAGTGACATCTTCCATCCTAATAATTAAACTGATTTTTACCCTCTATCCATCTAGGGATGCCTTTAAGCCCCTTGAGGCAAATTTGTGATTTCTGAAAATGGGATATGTAAAAAAGATAAATGTACTTGACTGGACCTTCATTATTATTTGTTATTAATGAGCTTGGCTTTTATTGTGATAATTAAATCACTTTCTAAATTGCTGCTTGAAGAATAAAGCCTTATATTCCTATAAGGCTGACGAGTGACAGGTGTGTAAGTCACATTGTTACAAATTCAAAAGATGAGAGAAAAATAGGATTTCCCGTGCATCAATTACCCTGCTACCACTCTAATCCCCCCCCACCAAAAAAAACCTCATTCACCCATTGCCATGGAAATGAGCCGCAGGGAGAAAAGCCCCATCATCATCATCATCATCACTGCCATGTCGGGCAATGAGCCCACCATCCTTTTTTACGGGATGGAGCTGCTGCTTTAGCGCACTTTCAACTTTACCATGGAAACAGAGCCATACTTCAGGGTGGGGTGGGGGGTTTTATAATCACCCCTTTGCCCCTGGTACATTCTCACACACACACACACACACAGCTTCCCATTATCTTCAATGAATACAGCGACCTCTTTCAGCAGTGGGAGGCTGTCACATTAAGGACTTGGCCATGACACAAGGGGGTAAAATATCTGATTTGATTAAGCCATGCATTGATTCTAATGCAATATAAAGATTTATTTATTTAAATTTTTTAAAATTTGATTAGGACAATGCACATTAATCAACATTTCTGTAAATGCGCCAGTGTTAGCCAGTCGGCTAATTTTCAACTGTAGTCCTAGTTGTATACAGATTAGATTTCACACAATACTGTACATGTCAACATGTCCGAATGGTCAAACTGGAGCTTCAGAAGCATTTCAATCCTGTCAATAATATAAATGAACTGGGTCTTTGAAGTGTTTTGTTACAGCTATAGTCTATATCCTCGACCTTCCACTTCCGGGATTGTTCAGGTGCTACCGGAAATTCTGCCGGATGTCTTTCAATTCGGCCGGATGTCCCGTTACTTTCCGCTTTCTTTGTGTTGGCATTTTAAACTCTGTTCGATTTATGAGGACTATGGTTAACTGCGCCTTAGATCTCTGCAGGGTAAATCCAGACAGCTAGCTAGACTATCTGTCTATCTGAGTTTTCTGTTGCACGACTAAAACAACTTTTGAACGGACACATGTTCCACAAAAACAAGTTCCTTTCAGAGGCTATTTTGCAGAGGCGCCGTTGCTCCATGGCGATTGGGATTGGTTTAAAGAAATGGCAATAAAGCAGAGCACGTTTTTCTCCTATCTCTGAATTTTTTGTGGACTAGCCAGACATAATAATAATACATTTTATTTGTCTTGCACTTTAAATTTACAGGAATCTCAAAGTGCTACAAAGCATATAATAATATAAATAAATAAAAGGGTCATGTGTCAAGGTCAAGGTCAAAGTAGATAAAAAGGAAAACCTATAAAATACATTTAGTAAAAAGCTTTTATAAAAAGATATGTTTTTAGGTTTCGTTTAAAAACATCTGTAGTCTGTGGGGCCCTCAGGTGGTCAGGGAGGGTGTTCCACAGCCTCGGAGCAGTGGAAGGAAAGGCCCTATCACCCATGCTGTGAAGCTTGGTTCTGGGGACTTGGAGGGTGTTTGAGGTTGCAGACCGTAGGGTGCATGAGGAGGTCTGGGGGGTGAGGAGTTCCTGTAGGTAAAGGGGGGCATGTCTGTGAATGCACTGGTGGGTGAGGAGGGAGACCTTATATTCTATTCTGAGTGGGACAGGGAGCCAGTGAAGAGATTTCAGGATGGGGGTGATGTGATCATGCTTGCGCACCCTCATGCTCTTGCCAGAGATCCTGATGAAAAGTGCATTACAGTAGTCCAGCCTGGAAGAGACAAAGGCGTGGACGAGCTTCTCTGCATCTGCCATGGTGAGTGTTGGACGGAGTTTGGCGATGTTCTTGAGGTGGTAGACTGATGTCTTACAGAGGTGTTTGATGTGGGTGTCAAAGGTTGAGGGTCCAGTTTAACACCCAAGTTGGTGACAGATGTGGAAAGGGAAATGTTGTGGCCAGAGAAAGTGATACTGGTGATGGTGGAAGAGCGGAGCGGTGTGCCAACTAAGATGGCTTCTGTCTTGGAACTGTTCAGCTGAAGGAAGTTGAGCTTCATCCACGCCTCTATCTCTTCCAGGCAGGTGGTCAGTGTGAATGTTGGCAGGGGAGCAGAAGAAGTGGGGGTTGTCCTGAGGTAAAGCTGTGTGTCATCAGCATAACAATGGAATTATACATTATGGGCCCTATTTTAACGATCTGAAACGCAAGTATGAAACGCCAAACACAAGTAGCTTTGTGGGCGGATCTCGGGCGCTGTTGCTATTATACCGGCGGGATAAATGACTCTTGCGCCCGACGCAAATCTAAAATGGGTTGGTCTGAAGTAGCTAGGTGTGGTTTGGGCGTAACGTGAAAATAACCAATCAGAGCGTCATCTCACATTCCCTTTAAGAGCAGGCGCGCTTGTTCCATGGCGGACTGCTATTATGACGGGCGATTTGCCCGGCGCGCCACGGCGGGAGCTGTCCGGGATGCGCGACAAGTAATAAATGCCCGTCTTGACCGGGTGGCGATGTTGCTGCGGCCTCTCGGGCGCATCTCCTCAAGTCTGGAGAGGATTGCTGCAGCCATGGAGCGTGGGCCTCCAAACGCACCACCTGCACCTGTTGTGCCCCTTCCTCCTCCCCCCACTCCATCTCCGTCCACCCGCTCCACCAGGAGCGCATCGCGCATTACTCCCGGACCAGATTCCGCCGGAGTGTCCAATCCCATTTATGTCATCAACATATCCATGATTCATGGAAATGTTGTGTAAAACACAACAAGCCACAAAGAATGCTGCGACTTTTTGAGGATTGTATTGTAAAGTGCCTCCTGATCTATCCAAACACCTGAAGGGCATTTTCAGTAATATTTTTCTTTGTAATTATGTATGATTTTCAAAAATGGGAACTGCTGTAAATGAGAGAAGTGTATGCGCGTTGTGCACACGCTACATTATGGCCAAGCATTCGTCCCTAAAATAGCATTTGAATAACGCGCTACTGACTTTAGACCAGGTTTTTCCTGGTTAGTGGCGGAATTGTTTTCTGAAACTGCAAAATAGGACCACGTAGCGTTTGCGCCGGAACACGCCTCCTCTTTTCGCTGAACCGCCCCCTGGAGCGCAAATACATTCCCTAATTTACCGACGTGCGTCTGTGGAGGGAAAAGTCCGCTGTGCGTCGGGTGCAAAATAGGAATGATACATGCGTCGGTGTACAAAGGCAATTGCACTGAGTGCAAGATAGGGCCCTCTGTCTGCTAATGACTTTGCCAAGGGGGAGCATGTACATGGAGAAAAGGGTGGCTGTAGACATTCCTCTGCAGCGCTGTGGAGGAAGGTCTGGCAATGCGAGACAAGTACAGCCATGAACCCAAAAATATGTTAATTTAACCTACTTTTTCCCAAAACATAAGTCACAACTAGGACATGAAATGAAGCTTGCCCGCTCCCCTGTGAGTGAATCTGGGAGTAAAGGAGTCCAGAAAAAGTAACACAAGCCCAGTTGGTGACCATCACAGAGAGGGAAGTGTGGAAAGTGGACACAAAATGACCTACTGGTAAAATCTGTTTATTTACAGGTGATAAAGGAATTAGGACACCATCTCTTGCGGTCTTTCCAAAAAAGCAGTGATATCAAATGGGGAACAGATAATGTAATAGTTTATATTGTGATGTTGGTGTTTTTGCACAAATTATGGATTTTTGAAGTGTTGCAGAAAAACTGCATGCATTTACAATTGTGTCACAAGAGTGAGAGTTACATGTAAACAAACATCAACCCAGTGTTGCAAAAAGTGGGTATGCGCTATATGCGGCGCATAGGGTCGCAGCACCATGGGGGCGCCAAAGCGATGGTCAAAAATAATAATATTTTTTATATGTAGCTGCTGTTGTGTGTTTCTAAATCATTTCTGCATTTCCTCAATGTTATATAACATTTTAGAGGACTACCAGGCTAGAGTAGGTGCCCTATCTCATAAGATTCCATCATAGAATTTTGACATAGAAGAGGGAGTGGGGGCACCGTGAGCGCTTAGCGAGCACGTACGAGTAGCGAGTTGTGGATAAGCAAAAAAGCTGTCGGGGGCTAAAAATAGAAAAAGAAAGAGGGAAAAGGAGATGGCATGTTAAGGGATATGACAGCAGTTAAATAAATGGATGGTGAAAGGCAACAGGTAGGATTTAATCCGAGGCTGCTGAGCTGAAAACTGGAAAATATAAGGTAGCATGTACAATAAATAACAAGAATCTGGAAAACATAACTAATGCAATAACTCTGGTTTACCATGGAATCATGCATAGATTTGCTACCAAACTTGGAGTCTTGCAAATATTCATGTTAACAGACTGTTCTCAGACTAGCTAGTGTTTGCTAGTGTAGTGTAGTGTTTTAGTAGCAGCTAAAGTGGGGTTTACGGCTAGCTTAATGCAAACCAATGTTGCTGATAGCTACATTTAGTTTTTGGTTAAACCCTATGGTACCAATCCCATGCATGACATATCTCAAATTTATTAATATAAAATAACAACTGGTAAATATAAGGTAGCATGCACAATAAATGACAAGAAGCTAGAAAACATAACTTATGCAATTACTCGGATTTACCATGGAATCATTAATATATTTTGTTTTACCATTAGCTGTTCATGTTAGCTGTGCTGTCAGACATACAGGCTATAGTTACATCTGTTGGGTGACATGGAAGCTGTAATTACAGGGTTACATCTCTCTCTCTCTTTAAAGGTCTGTGCTAAGTGGCTCTCCATATTTGTACTTTTTAAAATGTGAATGTAATTTCAACAGCAGCACAACCTTACTGCATAATAGTTGTATTATCTGATGCCATCACTAAGCTGATTTAAGAATTGAAATTAGGCTGTTATATTTAACAGTGAGTTAATTTCATTCAGGTGTGAGGATGGTGAATCAGGAAAGACAGGGGAAGGCAACAGGTAGGTCTAACATTAGGTGGAAATGTATGGGGAGCCACTTGATACCAACAGATTCATTTATTAATGGTATTAATATGGAAAAACTAATATGGAAACTCTATTACATAATGTTTGTTTGACAATATGTCTTAGTGGAGAAGAACACAGGCAAGGAGTGAATGAGACAGACATGAGGTAGGCAATGGCATCAAGTAGAGATGAGACCAGTGATGACATCAGGTAGGAGTTCTATTAGTTAGACCACACAAATATATATCATATAATTATTTATAATTATGGTAGGCCTACAGTGGCTGATATACTTTAAAATAAACCTTTATTATTTAAAGCCCATACATGATGATGTCCAGCACACATTTATTTGTTGTTGTTGTTTTGTTTTGTTGTTGTTTTTTTTGGGGGGGGGCGTCAAAATTGTTGCTGCATACCCCTGGTAGTTTCTGGGTAGATGCGCCTCTGCATCAACCAACACACAGAAATGGTGGACATTTGCTTTGGAACGCAACAAGGACAGTTGCTGCTAAAATAGAGGAGACAACATGGAGGGAGATTCTCTCTGGACACAAGTGTCAATTCAGTGATTCGGTACCATTACACTAGAGACCAAGGTCGAAGTGAAAGGGATATAGAGACAGAAATAAACCACAAAACAAATAAAAAATAATCTTCCTTTTTCCCTTTCTTCTTTCACTCTCTTTCCCAGCCAATTCCAATAGTTCTTTATTCAACTTCAATGTTACTGTCTGTATTGTATACCACTATGAACCCTATTGTCATCACCAATAAAAAAAAAAAAATTAAAGACATAGACACAGAAATTGATTCAGTTTCGGTGAATATTCGGAGTATTTTTGGCAGGATGAAACATCTCTGACAGTACTTATCATCATGGGACACCAAAGCTATCCAACAAAACCTCAAATAAATACATACAACATGTTTCAATGTTGCTGTGGTCCAAAAAAAGGCTTTTTAATGATGTTAGATATTTTATAAAAAAAAAAGCTAATATTGGCCTAGTTGTAGGGCAAACCAAGCAAGGATGGAAAGATAATTTGTGTGAAAATGCTTATCTTGCTGGTCTCACAATATTGTTTAAGCTTTGTTTCCGGCACAGCCTGCTAAACTGAATTACACTGAACAGAGGAATTGACAGAAACAGAAACACACACACACACACACACACACACAAGCAGAAAGGTAACCAGAGACACAGAGGGATGGATGGAGGAACGAGGGAGATGTGTAAGTGTTGAAGGCAGACTGCCATGTATTTGACTTATTGATTATGTTTGAAATCACATCCACTCGACATGGCTGCAAGGTGTGTAGCATTAGTTATTTATAGCAGGGCATCTACTCTCAATCTTCCATGCTGCAGTCGGGAATGTTTTATTGATGCTGTATCCACAGACTCTCTTCTGTCAGCGCTGCTTACCCTCAGCTAAGTCTAACACAATACTGCCTTATGTATTGGGAACAGGGTGACTGCATATTACACATTTATGGTGAAAACCCTGAACCAACCCATATTTTTCTACTGTGTTTTAGCTGTTCAGGACTAAGGTCAACAAGCATGGAGCACAGTGTCCTGGCAGTTACCGGGCCAATAAACATAGCGTGTATTTGAAATGTCACAGGTTTGAATCCAGCTTGTGACCTTTGTTAAATGCCATATCCTCAGTGCACTCACTACTGAATATCCAGCAGTGTTTAAATGTAACTAAGTACATACTGTACTTTTCTTTTCATGCCACTTTCTACTCCTACTCCACTATTTCAGAGAGAAATATTGTTCTTTTTACTCCACTACATTAATCTGACAGATTTAGTTACTTTACTTTTATTTTTGCACACAAAACACATGGGGCCCTATCTTGCACTCAGCGCAATTGCCTTTGTACACCGACGCATGTATCATTCCTATTTTGCACCCGACGCACAACGGACTTTTCCCTCCACAGACACACGTCGGTAAATTAGGGAATGTATTTGCGCACCAGGGGGCGGTTCAGCGAAAAGAGGAGGCGTGTTCCGAGGCAAACGTTACGTGGTGCTATTTTGCAGTTTCAGAAAACAGTTCCGCCACTAGTCAACGCTGTTTGACGGCTCCAGCATTAGCTTAGCCCAACACAGATCCTGCAGGTAACTGGTTCCAACTAGCCTACTGCTCCGAATTGTGACAAAAGTGACAAAATAACGCCAACATGTTCCTATTTACATGTTGTGATTTGTAGAGTCACAGCGTGTACAAAAAACAACGTAACATGAGACACAGCCATCTTCTATCCGTAAACAAACCGGGAACTATATTCTCAGACAGGCTTGCTGCGAGCATATCACTCCGCCCAAGTACTATATTCTTCCGCCTGAGAATATAGTTCCCGGTTTGTTTACGGTGTTATTTTGTCACTTATTTGGAGCAGTAGGATTACTGGAACCATTCACCTGCCTGTTCTGTTATGGGCTGATGCCGCTGGAGCCGTCAGACAGCTTTACAGCATGCACGGAGATGAGAAGGGTATGTATCAACTTGTCTAACTCTGGGGGTTACAGTGAATAAGCTAAATTCCCAATAAGTCGGCGTTTTCCTTTAACTTTGAGATTGTTTTGTACCGTGCATATTTACATGGTGTGGCAGACTTTGAAACAAAGTAGTTTGTACGAAGTGTAGGGTTGTCTCTAATGATTATTTTTGTCAATGATTAATCTAATGATAATTTTTTCGAATAGTTGATTAATCTAACGATTCATTTGCATATTATTCTAAAGAGAATCAGTATTTTTACTTAAGTACTTGACATAAAACTTAAAAAGGCTATGACATGGATGTATTTCATCATTGGAGTAATACACAGTTCAGATAATCACTAACAAATGTATTTTTGCATCAGTGTGGGGCAAGGAAAACGCAGGGCTCCAGCCTACGTAAGTCACCTGAAGTTTACACTTGGGTGTTGGTGTGTGCGTCGATCTCTTTAAGAGAATAGCAGGGCCGGCGTGTGTGTGGGGAGTGAGAGAGTGACGGTGCTTCAGAGCGAGTACCGAGTCTAGAGGCATAGAGAGAGAAACAAAGTGTCTCACCTGTGCTTTCGAAAATAAAGCACAGCTAAATTACTGTTAAACAAATAAGATTGTGTACCTTTTCACATATTATCTGAAAAAATCAAGCAATGTAAATAATGTAAAAAGTGAGTTTTAATCACACTATAATTTACCATTTCCTTTAGACTGTTTTACACAAAACAACATGAATTTCTTATTCAAGTGCTTTAAACAAAGATTAGACAACATCCTCGCACCCGATGAACTATTGTTCATCACTATTCAGCCTATCACTTAATTAATCTCCAACGGGTAAATCAAATGAACAGGTCTCTTGTTCTCTGTAGAAGTACGAACAGTGCAGGAACGAACAAGTCCATCTCTTCCTGGAAATAGCTCTGTTATCCTGCCCATTTTCCAGGTCTGCCTGGGAGTACTATCCTCTCCGACCAAGATGACATCTCCGACCTTCAGCACAGTGGGTGTGGGTATGTCACACTTGTGAGTTGATTTCAAGTCCAGCAAATAGTTCTTTCGCCAGCTGTTCCAAAAGCTGGTTATTAGTCTCTGTTGGTATCTCCATCTCCTACACATGTCCTCTCGACTCACATTGGTTGCTTGAGATGGAGGAAGCATATACTTTGGTGGTAAGGAAGTCAGTCTTTTCCCAACCAGAAAATGAGAAGGTGTGACTGGCTGGGGCTCTTATGCATCACTGTCCACATAAGAGAGAGGCCTGGAGTTCAGCACAGCCTCCACCTCTGCAAGCATGGTTGTCAGTTCCTCAAAGTTTAGTGAAGCCTTCTCCCTAGGACTCCCTTTAGACATGTTTTTACAGATCTTACAAGCCTCTCCCAGAAGCTGCTCCACCAAGCAGTATACTCGGCAATATACTTCCAGGTGATCCCTTTGTCAGTAAACAGCTCGGTAAGCTCCGATTCCTTAAATGACCTCCATAGTTGTTTCAGGGGTTCTTCTGCTCTCTTGAATGTCTTAGCATTGTCTGAGTAAATAACTTTACACAGTCCTCATCTGTGTGAAAAGTGCAATGTATGCCTTCTTGGGTACCAATCATCACTATGAAAACACTGGTATAACTGTCTTTTATAGAAATGTGGTATTGTTGTTTCTTTTGGTTCTTTTTATTTCTTTGTATATGTTTCCTTTTCTTTTTAAGGTATGTTATATGTCATGTCTGTGTCTTTTGAATGGACCTTGAGTCTGGAATAAAAAGTTGATGATTAGGCTGACCACTCGATTTGACATACAACGGTCCTGTAAAATCTACCCCAGTAACTTCAAATGGTGGGGACTCTGTGACTCTATCTCTGGGTAACGGAGCTGTAACTTGCTGGGCTGGTCTCGCCTTTAGTTTCCTGCAAATGTTACAATGTAACACCACCCGCTTGACTAGCTGTCTACCCCTTAAAACCCAGAATATCTCCCTCATTTGCACTAGAGTATCTCTGACCAGAATGCATCACTCTCTCATGACAGGACTGAACTAGTATCTCAGATTATCTGTGCTTTGCAGGCAGTATCCATGGGTGTTGTTCCCTGTAACTAATATCAGAGTGCTGCAACCTGCCTCCTACACAAATGAGATCCAAAATGGTTTGAATCTCTTCTGAGATTTTGATCCTCTTTTAGCTGTAAGGTTTTTTGGCTAAAACTATGCCCTTGTGTCATCTTCACCCAATACACATCTGCTGCAGTAATCTCTTCAGAAGTGAGTTCTCCCTGAATCTTTTGACCAGAACGTGCATTAGCTACAGTGCCTTGCAAAAGTATTCACCCCCCTTGGCTTTTTACCTATTTTGTTACATTACAACCTTTAGTTCAATGTTTTTTTAATCTGAATTGTATGTGATGGGTCAGAACATAACAGTTTAAGCTGGTCAAGTGAAATGAGAAAAATATATACATGAAACTATTTTTTAGAAATAAAAAACTGAAAATTGGCATGTGCGTATGTATGAAGCCCATAAAAAGCTCTGGTGCAACCAATTACCTTCAGAAGTCACATAATTAGTGAAATGATGTCCACCTGTGTGCAATCTAAGTGTCACATGATCTGTCATTACATATACAAACCTTTTTTGAAAGGCCCCAGAGGCTGCAACACCTAAGCAAGAGGCACCACTAACCAAACACTGCCATGAAGACCAAGGAACTCTCCAAACAAGTAAGGAACAATGCTGTTGAGAAGTACAAGTCAGGGTTAGGTTATAAAAAAATATCCAAATCTTCGATGATCCCCAGGAGCACCATCAAATCTATCATAACCAAATGGAAAGAACATGGAACAACAGCAAACCTGCCAAGAGACGGCCGCCCACCAAAACTCACGGACCGGGCAAGGGCGGCATTAATCAGAGAAGTAGCACAGAGAACTAAGGTAACCCTGGAGGAGCAGGAGTTCCACAGCAGAGACTGGAGTACCTGTACATAGGACGACAGTAAGCCGTACGCTCCATAGAGTTGGACTTTATGGCAGAGTGGCCAGAAGAAAGCCATTACTTTCAGCAAAAACAAAATGGCACGTGTTGAGTTTGCAAAAAGGCACGTGGGATACTCCCAAAATGTATGGAGGAAGGTGCTCTGGTCTGATGAGACTAAAATTGAAGTTTTCGGCCATCAAAGAAAACGCTATGTCTGGCACAAACCCAACACATCACCCAAAGAACACCATGTTTTTCAGCAGCCAGGACTGGGAAACTGGTCAGAGTTGAGGGAAAGATGGATGGTGCCAAATACAGGGATATTCTTGAGAAAAACCTGTACCACTCTGTGCATGATTTGAGGCTAGGATGGAGGTTCACCTTCCAGCAGGACAATGACCCCCAACACACTGCTAGAGCAACACTTGAGTGGTTTAAGGGGAAACATGTAAATGTGCTGAAATGGCCTAGTCAAAGCCCAGACGTTTTCTATTATTTTGTCCTATTTGTTGTTTGCTTCACAATATATATAAAAAAAAAACATGTTCTGTAAATTAAATGATGCAAATCCTCAAACAATCCATGTTGATTCCAGGTTGTGAGGCAACAAAACACAAAAAAATGCCAAGGGGGGTGAATACTTTTGCAAGGCACTGTAAGAACCTTTTCACCCATGCAGTTATTCTTAACACTGTTTTTAACCTGCTGTACTTCTCTAGGACTAATAGCACCACAACCTGAAACTTAGACCTAAGTTCAGTGTTAACTTTGTCTAAGCCACATTCATCATCAATGTTCTTTGCTTCATCAGCCGATGAAAGTGAAGTGGGTCCCTTCCACCACAGCTGGTCTTGGATGAGGTTCTCAACACTCTGGCCTCTCGTGGGTAAGTCAGCAGGATTAGTTTTGCCACTGCAGTGGGACCAAAGTTCTGCATTAGTGAGACCTAGTATTTCAGTCACTCTGTTTGCCACAAGTGGTTTCACCTATGTGCTGTGCTACGTATCCAATGGAAAACGATCATGGAATAGGTCCACATGTTAAGCTGATTTCTTTCCATGTTCAGTGGCTGATCTTACTCAATCAGTGCGCACATGAGCTCCAAGCGTGGCAAGGTCATTTTCTTTAGTGGGGCCACCTTTGACTTCGATGCCACAAAGCTGGTAACAACTTCTCCTTCCTTGTTTTCTCCTTGCAGATAGGCAACTGCACTGTATGCCTTTTCACTGGCATCACAGTAGACATACAACTTGGATGTCTGTGCGTTTGACTGTGTTTCAACTTGGTACCATCTTGGAAGTGCAACCAAGTGGAGCTGCGGCAGCTGTGCATACCACTGATGCTATTTTTCAGCCGGGTTTGGGGGTAACTGTTCATCCCAACCGAGTCCCCTTTCCCATAGATCTTGAAAAAGGCATTTTATCTGTATGGTAAATGGGATGAGAAACCCGATGGGGTCAAAGATACAAGCTGATGTCTGTAATACACTTCTCTTTGTGTTTTCCTTGCCCTTTAAGATGTCCAGCAGTCCTTTCAGATCAAACACAAAGTCATCATTTTTGGATTTCCAGACCAATCCCAACACCTTCAGTACACTGTAAAATATTACAGACCCATTTAGTTATGTCCACTTATTTCTTATTTTTAACTGAACCAGCTTATACAAGTTGTCGATTTTGAACTCAACTTTATGAGTTTTTGAAAGTTAAACTTGCATTTATTCGTTGGGTTGACTATTTAAAAAGATTTATGTGTTGATTGAACTTAGGTATGTAAGTTAAGTTATCAACCAATTGCAGTCAGGACTGCTATTGGTTCATTGGCTGGCCAATTCCCATGATGCAAGGCGGTAAATAGAGTTTTGTTAAAATTTGCTGAAAAGTTTGCAGTTTGTTCGAAATACAAATGTAACTTTATGAATTACGTTTATTAAACGTGTGTTTAGAATGTAGTGTTTTGTTGCCTGGTAATTGTCATTGTTGTGCTGGTTTACATTTGTAACCTGCGTTAAGTTAAGTGCCGTTACGGTTTGGTAAGAAGAGCTGGAGTATTACAGTGTTAGACGTTGAGCAGTAATGAGCTTCCTTCAGCCATTAATCTGCGGCGTGTCACTTCACTAGCGGCCATTTTATGTCAAGTGACACAAGATCAGCAGAGAGGCTGCTATTTTGCACGGGGCCCTGGGGTGTCCCCACCCACGGTATCTCCGCTATAAATGTGGTTATGTTGTTTTAACTTGAAAGTGTGAGTTGAAATAAAGAAGAAAGGTATGTCTGTTATACTAGGCAAGGAAGGTTTCTTGCATTATTAAAGAAAATAAATGATTTGTTTGAACTTAAAGTATGAAGTTAAACCAAGTAATACAAAGTTAAATCAACTAAAAGAACAACTTTAACAAAACTAGAACATTGTAGTTACATCAACCTCATTAACTTTAATTTCTAAGTTGAAACAAAGGCAGTCTTCAAGTTGAGTGAACTTCGATTTTCAAGGCAGCAAGGGAACTTGCATTTCCAAGTTAAACTAACATGAAATTTATTACAGTGTACATTTCCACAAGTGCCGGTTTCTGGTGTGTGCTCTAGACCACATTCTGTCCACTTAGCCCTCAGTTCTGGTGAGTTTGTTACCCATTTGCAAAAATTCATGCTGGTATGGGACATAATCTCTTTTGCTGTTGTGGTGACTGAAAAGGCTTTAGCCACACTGTCTAAGCTGGAGATTAAATCATCTACATAGAGAGACTCATGTAGTGCCTTCACTGCTGTAGGTTGCTCAGCTTCATACTGCTTGATATGTTGTCTTATGGTTGCAGCTAGCAGAAATGGGCTGGGTGACACACCAAATACCACTCTATTCATCCTCATTCAGCTCATTTTTTTCAGTCATTGGTTGGAGGTCCATGTAGCCACAAGAACCTCACATAATCTTTATCCCTTTCTTTTAGAGCTATCTAAATACTTTAGTAATGTCTGCAGTAAAGGCTGTCTGGTGGAGCCTGAACTTGATTAGCACATCTAACAGATTTGATTTAAGGTTCGGCCCAGTCAGCAAACAGTTATTTAATTAGGGGGAACCCTCCTTGTGTGACGATGCATCAAAAACTACTCTTAGTTTAGTTGTTACCTTGTCTTCTCTTAGAACAGCATGATGTGGCATGTAGTATTTCACAGTCTCAGGTTGCTCTGCTGTTGAAGAGTTGTCTGGGATATCCTCACAGATGCCTTGCTGCAGATAATCCTGAATGACATCATTGTACCTTGTGTACAGGGTTACGTCCATTCTTAGTTTCTTCTTGAGGCCTTCAAACCGCCTTTGAAGTTAACTGGTAGATCTGGTTTGTCTGGTCGCCAGGGCAACTCAACTTGGTAACGACCATCATTGTATGTTAAAGCATGTTTAAAGCTCTGAAGAGCCTCTGGTTCATCTGGGTTCTGGGTTTTTTCACTGATGATGCCCAGTGACTCCAAAAGGCATGTAGTTGTTTTGAGATCTGAGCATCCTCCTGCAGGCTGATGTGCATACAAGTGGTATCGGTTACACTGGATGTTGATACTGGTCCTTGCAAGGCCCATCTGAAGCTGCTTTCTATGGCCACTAGTGACCCTGTTATTCTCTGGACTTTGCCTGTCACTACCTTCCAGTAACAGTCTGCTCCTATTAACACTGCCAGTTCTGGATCATTTGTGCCTTCTTGTGGAAAATCAGCAAGTTTCAGACCGCTTTTTTTTAATTCCTTTTGGATGGGTTCACCGGGCACTTTATCAAAGCACTGCAGACTTGAGGAGTCTCCATTGCTTCAATGTCAATTATTTGCTTTGTATTCCACACATTTTCCAGAGGCACCTTTACAATGTTGCGCTGTGCTGTTACAGGATTAGTAGAGCCAAAGGTGTAAAGGCGTAGCATCTCCTGCCTTATTACTGGTATTCCTAAGGCTTTAACCACAGCCTTATGAATGAAGCTCCTCTGGCTGCCTCCATCCAGCACACAGCGTACAATGTTTCTCCCTCCAGGGCCCTCTGTCCATGCCTTTACTGTTTGGAGCAGTACTGTGTTCGTCATGTTAGCCTTTTGTTTCACTGTGCTAGACACAGAGGATACAATAGCATCAGTGCTGCCATGGTCTGCATCTGTCTCCATTTCACTTTGCTTACAGACTGACTGGTGATGCCTGCGATCACACAAGGCACACAAAGCACCTTAACTCTGCAGAATTTTGCTATGTGTTTTGGGCCTAGGCACAGGAATTTGATAAGCTCATGAACCTTCCATTCATCATTGATGTCTGACTTGCCTGTGTAAGCCAGTGCTATGTCTTCCGGTATGAGCTGCAGAAGCACTGGGCAGAGCAGGCATTCATATATATCACTGTATATCCCTAAGAATTCTAGACAAATCTGTATTTCACATTCATCATAAAGGTGTCTCAAAGCTGCGATGTCTGATGATTTCTTTACACAAGTTAGGCTCAGCATATGTGCACTGATTACAATGTCAAAACGGTTCTGAAACAATTCCACTGCTGCATCACAATTGCTATCAGTCATGGTAAATCCCGCCACAGCTCTGGCTGCTGCCCCAGTCAGATATGACTTCAGGTAGGTGAACTTCTCTCTTTTACACAGAACATTGTTGTTGTGAATAGCAGTTTCATACTGACATCAGAATTCTTGCCACTGGCTTATTTCTCCACTCTATCATCAACTTGGGTAGTTTAACAGTCTGTGCATTAAGAGATCTGACTGAAGTTGCACTTGCATGGCTTACCCACGGGCTCTCTGACTCGGCTTTCTGAATCTGTCTTTTTGTGCGAGTCTTCCATGTGAGAAAGCGGTCCTGGTAATCCTGAGTATTTGCAAACTCCGCCTCCAATTCGTCCATCGGCGTTTCATCCTCAATGCCTTTGTCTAAGTCCGGTTCGCAGTAAAACTAAATTACTGTTAAACAAATAAGGTTGTGTACCTTTTCACATATCAGCTGCATCAATCAAGCAGTGGCGGCTTGTCAATGGAGGTCGCTGGGGCGCAGCCCCCATCAAGATTCCAGAAATATAAATGTATACAAAAATGAAATAATAAATTAAAGCTGCAAGTAGTGTTGGACAGGCCCTCGCACGTCGGGGTTACTGGCGGACGCCGCTCCTTGCGGTCATGCATTTGCAAATCGTCACCAATGAAAAGGGAACTCTCTGCTGAGTTCAATGATACCTCACACAAGACTCTACGTCATACAGTTCATTAGCTGTGAAAGGGGCATGGCTAAAGCATGGGGGCGGGCCAAACCATGACTAATGAAAACTGAACTCTCTGCTCAGTTCAATGACACGTCACACACGTCTGTACTTTAAATGGGTCACCAGTTATGAAAGGGGGCGTGGTTTAAGCATAGGGGGCGGACCAAACCATGACCAATGACAAAGCAACTATTTGCTGAGTTCAATGATATCTCACACAACTCTACCTTAAACGCTTCAAAAGTTATTAAAGGGGGCATGGTCTGAGTACGTGGGCGTGGTAAAAGTACAGGGGGCGGCTCAGTATCACATGTAGACCACACATAAGTTTCATGTAAATCGGATGATTGTCATATAAGGCCGATTTCCTGTTGCCAGCAGGGGGCGCTATGACCAAAAGTCAATATTGGCCTGTAGATGTCCTCAGGCCTGGACTCTTGTTGATCATGGGAAATTTCAAGCAGAATGGACAATGTACACTCAAGTTACAACAACTTCTGCGTTCATCACTAAACACTCAAAACGGCTGCCACACCACGCCCCCCTGTTGCCACTAGGGGGCGCTATGACTTTGCGTCAATATCGGCCTGTAGGTGTCCTCAGGGTTGGATTCTCATGAATCCTGAACAGGTTCGAGCCAACTGGTGAATGTACACTCAAGTTACACCCACTTCCTGTTTCGATGGCAAAACGCACAAAATGGCCGCCCCGCCACAGCTAGGCCCTATGACGAAAACTTTTTCTTTTAATAACTTTGCATCTTTAAAGTCTTAGGATGGCACAGACCAAATTTGAAGTCGAACAGATGAAATCTCTAGGAGGAGTTCGTTAAAGTACGACAAGTGGAAATCGCACTAATTTCGAACTTTCAATTCAAAATGACGGACTTCCTGTTGCGTTAAGGGTATGGATCTAATGAGCTTTTTTGTACGTCTTGACATGCTACATATGTGTTCCACGTTTCATTAGTTTACGTTAAACGTACTGCAGGGGCTACATCTTTTTAATTTTGTAGGAGGCGCTAGTGAGCCATTTTTGTGCGCCTATTCCCGAAACCCTTAAAATACGTACATTTTCACCAGGCTTGATGCGACCACCAATTTTGGTGAGTTTTTGAGTATGTTAAGCCCTTCAAAAAGGCGATTCATTTCCAGAAAAGAATAATTCCTTCAGTTTCAATAGGGCCTTCGCTTCTGTCAGCGCTTTGGCCCTAAATAGTTTACTCAAACGATGTGCCTGCTGGTAGTAAGAGCCTCAGCATTTAATAAAAACTGGCTTTAATTGGTTAACTATTTTCTATGTTTTGGATAAATGTTATTTTATCCAATCTGATTGGTTCTCGACACCTGTCATTCAACTTTACGCTCTTGGCTGCTACTGCTCTGGTGCTACCGACACTCTGCCAAAAATTGCTAGGCTGACAAATCACACAGTGATAGCAGTGATAATGACAATGGCAGCAGTTAAACCAAATTATATCATTGATTTACAAAAAAAACCCTGGAAGAAAAAAAAAGGATTAAGGATCTCGGACCGGACCAACCCGATTTACAAATCCAGCAGCAGGCCAGTGACAGAGGACGAAGCTACACCCGGAGCTTCACTCGCGCTTGTTATGAGAAACGGAGTTGGCTGGCTGGATGTGATGTTAGCAATGCACTTTTTTGCTTTCCCAGTCTTTTATTTCAAAGTGTCGGCACTGAGGTTTTGTGGATAACAACGGGGGTAAGAGACCTAAAAAGTGCAAACATCATGAAAGTACCCGCAGCCATCTTGATAATAGCATGACGCTAACATTTTTGGGCAGAGTTAGCATTGCTGAACAACTAGATGAAGGCTACAGGATTGGCATTAGAAGGCACAACGAAGAGGTGAGAAAAAATTGACACGTACTGTCCAGGATAATAATCTGTGTGAAATTTTGTGGAGCCTTTGAGTTGGCTTACGGCCATGATTAGAGTGAGAGCTCAGATAAGCCCGGGATATTTTGCAGGTTGGTGGATTTTGTTGCCTCTCTTGATGGAGCTTTGAAAGAGCACCTTGACAGCGCCACTGTATTTAAGGGAATGTCAAAAACTATACAGAATGAGCTACTGGACTGTATGCTGTCTGTTACAAGAGAAAACATAGGTCCAGACAAGTGATTTTTTTTTTTTATCAATCCAGACAGATGAAACAACAGATATTGCCACATAGTCCCAATTTAAGCTTGTGCTGCGCTACATTGACGACAAAAGCAACGTGCAGGAAAGATTTTTTTAGTTCATCCCTCTGCAGTCAGCTACAGCCGAGTCCATTGCTACTGCTCTAAAAGAGCGTCTTGCTTCTATCCTTCCTGAGGATTAGAAAAGTAAGCTCATCTGCCAGGCATATGATGGGGCCAGCGTGATGAGGGGTGCCCAAGATGTGTACCCAAATACACACTACATCCACTGCTACGCACATCAGCTCAACCTGATATAGTGGATAAAGTGGTTGCCCATAGACTGCCAAGATCCAGCAACATCAGATGGAACTTTCATAGCCGTGCCATCAATACTGTTTTTGAGCACAGAGAGGATCTCATTCACTGTTTTGAGAGCATACAAGACTCAGGTGACTTTGACCCCAATACTGTCAGAGAAGCAGTAGCCCTGGCCATGGTACTGGAGGATCAGGATTATAAGTTCTTTCTGGAACTTTATCACCACATCATGCCACATGTAGACTTCCTCTATGCCAAGCTCCAGAAGAAGAACATTGATTCGGTCCATATCAAAGGGAGCATCCAACAGTTCCAACAGGAAATACAAAAGATCAGGTAACTGTATTCCTGTAATATGATCATTATTTGCTTTCTCTTTCATTATTAACTCTCTTTCTCTTTTGCCAATATTATAATAAATTATCTTTGTCCTTTGCAGAAACTCTCTCCATTCCATTGGTGAGCAAAGCAGTGGTTCTCAGTCAACAAAGAGGCGTGAAAGGATTGCAGCAGAGGTGAGTTTGTTATAGAAATCAGTCAAAATGTGCTGCCCACATATACTCAGCAAAAAAATAAACATCCTCTCACTTTCAACTGCTTTTATTTTCAGCCAACTTACATGCGTAAAACTTTGTATTAACATTAAAAAATTCAACTAATAAGAAATAAACTGAACAATGTTACACAGACATGTGACTAACAGAAATGGAAAAATGTGTCCCTGAACAAAGGATGGTCAAAATCAAAAGGCACAGTCAGTATCTGGTGTGGCCACCAGCTGCATTAAGTATTGCATTGCATCTCTTCCTCCTGGACTGTAACAGGTTTGCCAGTTCTTGTTGTGAGATGTTACCACACTCTTCCACCAAGGCACCTGCAAGTTCCTGGACATTTCTCGGGGGCGTGGTTCTCGCCCTTACCCTCCGATCCAACAGGTCCCAGACGTGCTCAATGTGATTGAGATCCGGGCTCTTCGCTGGCCATGGCAGAACACTAAGGCCCTGTCCCAATACCCGAACCTGCGCCTTTGTGCCCCTCAATGCGCATTCTCGCTAAGGGGTGCAAGACCCTAGGGTGTCCCGATCCTCTAATGGTGTTCTCCAGGGGTGCTCATGAGCGCACTTAATGCACCCTTTTCGCAAGTCCGCATCAGACCTCACTTTGCTTTAGGGTATTACCCAGAATCCGTGTAGTGTCTTGACGTTACGAACAGCCAGCCAATGGAGGAGCAAAACGGTCGCTATGGTCGGACACCGGGAAAACTCAGAAGAAAAAGGAAGAATTATTCGGAATTATACCCCCTATTTGGAAGAGGAAAACCAAATGGAGAAGAAATTTATTTTTAAGTGTAAGTGAAAATAGGTTTTTTTAATCAGAATATGAGCGATACATAACATAATACATGATGATACAATGATTTCACATTCTTTTTGTCAGGGTCCGACGAGCTGACATTCAATTTTATAAAGTTCAGGGCAGAGAATGAGTGGCTATTCAAGGGGCACAGAAATGCCTCTAGCCAGGGATATGAGTAAGTTAACATGGCCATAACAATCAATTTTAGCAGGAGTACTGCGAATACCGCAACTGCGGCCAGCGCCATGTCTGCTCTCCTGTAAACAGAAGTGACGTAGAAGTGACGTATATAGTGACGTGTGCAAAACTGTCCCAATTCTGCTCTTCACAGCTTCGAGCCCTTGCGCACTTACTCCCCTAAGTGCACTTTCAACAAGTGTCCACTTCGAGGAAGACCTTAGGGCGTAGTGCGGGTATTGGGACAGGGCATAACTTTCCTGCCTTACGGGAAATCACGCACAGAACGATGGCTGGTGGCATTATTATGCTGGAGGGTCATGTCAGGATGAGCCTGCAGGAAGGGTACCACATGAGGGAGGAGGATGTCTTCCCTGTAACTTTTGATTTTTACCATCCTTTGTTCAGGGACACATTTTTCCATTTCTGTTAATCACATGTCTGTGAAACATTGATCAGTTTATTTCTTAGTAGTTGAATTTTTTTATGTTCATACAAAGTTTTACGCATTGTAAGTTGGCTGAAAATAAAAACAGTTGAAAGTGGGAGGACGTTTCTTTTTTTGCTGAGTTTATAATATTGTATGGACTCAAGAAAAAGTTTTGTTTGGTATAAATCCTTACAAAAATCATAATTTTAATATTATACAAGAGCATCCTGAAAATAATAAATTGGCAACATAAAAATAAATGATCAAATGAACTGTAAAGCCACCAAAAACTATACATCAAAAACTACACACCAAAAACGACGGTGTCTTATATGGGACAAAAAACTCAAATGGCTCTATTTTTCTTTGCTATGGATCAATTCCAGCTGTTTATGGAAAATAATCTCGAAGAAGTCTTTTCCGAAACTGTGACTCTCCTAAAAGTTGTCATTACCACACCCATGACCACGGCTGAAGCTGAGAGGTGCTTCTCAACCTTGAAAAGAATAAAAACTTTTTTCAGAAACACGATGACCCAGGAGAGGCTGAATGCACTGGCCATGCTGTCCCCACACCCAACACTATAATTTACCATTTCCTTTAGACTGTTTTAAACTAAACAACATAAATTTCTTATTCAAGTGCTTTAAACAAACATTTGACAACACACGCTGGGAAATCTGTAGCAGGAAGAGTTAACACTCTCCTTGATTACTGTGCGTCCCCGCAACGTGTAGGGTCTGGTGTAGGGTTCGTGTCTCCACGTACGTAGTCACGGCGTAGATTTAACACAGTAGCATAAATGTCGCTTTAGATGACCGTTGCAAATCGTTGTATTTTTGTAATCGATGACATTGATTGAACGATATGAATCGTCCCAGCCCTAACAAAGTGGCCTCCAACAGATATATAAAGACGAGTGTTTCCAACTGTTCCAAACGTGAAACACACATGAAAGCAGGGCAAAAACTGTAGATCGATTTGTCTTTCAAAAGTGAATTTGCCTTGTTCTTCACTGAAATGAATGGTCAACAAACGTCTTCAATCTATAGTGGTAGTAGTATTTTATATTAATGAACATGCGTTACATTCAAGCCATTGCCAAATTAGTTGATACAAAGCTATTTCAACCTACATTATCAGCTCCACAAAACTTTCTCTGTATTTCTAAAGTATGACTTTGTTTACAAAATGGTGTAGTCCGGCGACCATCACGCGCAGAACCTCGAGTGATGCGTACTACATCACCGCTGATGACCGCAGATCACCCACGAAAAGTTTCCGTCACTGATTGTACTGCTAAGAAAAGAACTACACATTCAGCACAAGGACTAAGGACGGCGAAGACAAACACGGATAACCATTGGTTATTTTCCTGGTTGGGTAGTGTTGAAAAATTAAAAGGGACTGAGGTCAGACAAGGATGTTGCCTTTTGGCTATTGAACAGGTTAATAATGGGTTTTTAATGTGTTGTTGTCATTAGGCCTCATTCCAATGCCGCTTCTAGCCATTTTGGTGCCCTAAACCCTAATTCCTTTATGATGCCCCCCCCACCCCGAGAAAAAAAAAAACTTTGTTTTTGCAAGTTTAACTTTTTATTACCAAACATATAACTCAATACCAATAACACAATAGCAGCATCACAATGTAACACCTAAGAACATGAAAAACTAAAAAGGAAAATCAACATTGTAAACACAGTACACACAACAGCCAAACCATACATACACACAAGTATTGGGATGTGCAAAATCTTTGTAGAAATTAAATAATCATACATAAATACAAACTTAAAAGCAGAAGTATACAAGTAAGCAATCTTCTTCAATAAAGCAAAGATTTAGAAGCAGAAAAGTCACACAATTTTACTTTACTTTGTCAACACACTATGTAGAACAGCTAAAACACACACATTCAAGTATTGAGAAGTGCATAATATTATCAAAACAGGGCTGGACTGGCCATCTGGCATACCAGGCATTTTCCCGGTGGGCTGGAGCACTTTTGGGCCTAATCACCGATATAAATAGGCATTTTTCTTTTTCTTTTTTTCACAGCGGCCCATTGGTTCATTTTCTTTATTGGCACTGGCCTGACCCAATCAAATCCAGGAACCCCCTTCCCCACTCCGGGCCGCAAATTTACGAATCGCACTATGGCCACGCCCCCCGGCCCTGAGACACGAGCTGTAATAGTTATGCTGGAAGTTTTAGCATTCACGTTAAAATGGACAAACGACCACCAAAGCGCAAGCGAGGTGCAGACAAATGACAGGAGAAAAAAAAATAAGAATTTACTGGCAGATTCCTCAAAATGTGCCGAAATTTCTGACATGTTTGGGGCTGTAGTAGCTGCTTCAACATCAGCATTACCTGAAGTAGAGGAAGGAGGAGAGGTGGCTGGCTATACAGAGAAGCAAAAACAACATGATCATGACAGGGAAGAAGCCGAGGAGGAGGAGAGTGACCATGACAGGGCCATGGGAGCGAGTGAGCAAAAGATGGAAGAGAGAGTAGATGACGATGTGGTAAGGAGTAGGCAAATTAACTGTCAGGAAGGGAGGGAGGCTGTGTGTGTGTGTGTGTGTGTGTGTGTGTGCGCGCACGCTTATGCGCGCCTCACGTTATAACGACAACAAGCAGTTTGGCTGTAACATTCAAGTTGGTGGCTGTCAGGTAACCTAAGCTTACATTGAAAATACTAGCGGTTAGAATGTTGGGTAGCTGAAAAGTCTGTGTGATCTATAAAATCAGTGTTGATACAAGCATCAGTGTTCCTTGAATGGCTTAATTAGCTTCTCTTGTATTGGTGCTCTTTTCCAGGGCATATACTACTCTCAGCTTTATTGTAGTTTTTGGGAAGGGTTATGGTTATTGTATTTAGCAGACACCTTTGTCCAAAGCGACGAAATATGAATCTTACAATAGTTAAAATTAACAGTAAACTGTTTTTAAAGTTGCTAAGCCAATATTAAGCAAAATAGTAATAATAACAATAATGGCAATACAATATCAAATATCAATAATAAAAAATAATAAAAATACCATAAATATACAAATCATAACTCTAAGAATGAATGAATTATTTAAGTGTAAGCTCAACAGATAAGTCTTGAAGGATCCAAAACTATCACATGAACGCAGAACACTAGGCAACTCATATCGTAGAATGCACGCATATTTTAAGAGGACTGTCTGCAGGGAATGTGTCTGACCAATCACGGTGGGTGTGGGCCACCTGGGCCAAAAATGCCAGGGCCGATGTTTTTGTCCCAGTCCAGCCCTGTATCAAAATAAACCAAAGATTTTCCAAAATCAATCAAATCAAATAAGAAAAGCAGAAGAAGTGCTTCAGATAACTCAAAACCAAAAACACAATAGCAGCATCACAGTACAATACTTAAGAAAAATAAAAAGAGAAAGTAAAATCTTCACAGCTTTGTAAACATTATGTAGAATAGCCAACACACACTACACATTTGAAAGTGCAAACTGAGTCTACAGACCTGCTGGCCGGCTGGGGTTGATGTGTGCCTGAACTGCTTGTAGATGCTTGCTCGTCATCTGTATCTTCCTCTTGGCCACGTGCTCCTCCTTGTATGTATCTCAGCATTGACCGAAGAAAAAGGATCAGTATAGAAAGAGACTTATTACTTATTTATCAAATATTTGATAAATCTAATCTAATATACGAGCATAATAGAATGAGTTGCAATATTGCACACAATTCAACAATAATGTTTGCTTTATATCATTCATAATGACATTTTGTATGTATATCTTACCTACAGGAATAAAATCAAAATGATACACCTTACACAAGTCTACATTTCTGAATCTTAAACATTATCTTACCATTTAAGTGAATACAACTTAAATATGGTTAAAAAAAAATTTTCTATTTCACCGGCAGATGTCGTCCATGCCTTTGCATACTGACATAAATGCAATCAAAATGCCAGTTCATTTTGTCATGTAGCTTCTGTCACATTCAGATGTAGCTAAGCTAGCTTTAGCAGTAACACTTTACAGTAACAGTTCACATTATCAAGAGCTATTTTCTGTCCCACTGCACATCCACACCTCACCTAATTTGTGTGAGAGACTGTAGCCTACATTCTGCTGACTTCTACTGAATGACAATCCTAAAGATGGTTTATGCATTGCAAACGCCAAAATATGCGTTCTCAAATGACACTATGCTAGGTATGCTAAATGCCTGGCTAAAGACTATTAATCGCACACTACACGGCAATGATGGTCTGAAGCAAGAGGAATTGTTAGCCTACCTTGTGCACTGACTGCTAACTGTTACTGAGAAAGTATTGACCACCATCACGTCAAAATGAACCATAAACTACTGCTCAATATCTAAAGTAAAGTAACAGCTAGCTGGCGTCAGTTACTTTTAAAATGCATAGATAATGTTTAACAGTAAAATCTCAATTTAGCTTGCACTAAGTTATAACATATTTTAGTTTGCTAACATTAGCAATAACGTCCACTAGTTCGAGGTGTATGTAGGCTAACCATTACATTAGCAGCAAATTTCCCGTATTTAAGAATGATGAAACATGGACTTACCTGCAAGTGCTGCACGGGCATCATCTCGCCGTTTCTTCTTCTTGCTTTTCTCTGCTCCTGACTCCTGCTGTCTTTTGGAGGCCATTTCCAAAAAAGTTGACTTAAACAGAGAAATGAGATTCAGCCTTAGCCTAGGCTACTGTCAAACTTCGTCAGGCGCAATCCAACAGACCACTGAGATAGGGAAGGGCACCCAGAGGGAGCTTGGGAAGTTCAGTGTAGAGCTGTAATCGGGCCTTAAAAGTACGGCCCGAAAAGGCCCGAGCCCGACAGAGTTCGGCCCGAGCCCGACAAGTACATTTTGATTGACAGCTTTTTAAAAGCCCGAACCCGTTTACAGCCCGACTGTACAAAAGGCCGTCTATCAACAGTCAGAGTGTCGAATCGGAGAATAGCGGACACGCTTACACCCTCCGCGAAGCACAATGCACCCCCGGCGAAAAAGGGGAGAAAGAAAAAAAAGAATAACGCCGCACGCACACAGCTCCTTTGTCTTTCGTAAAAAATTAGTCATTTATACATGTTTTAACATCATTTATTCATGACTAACGGACGCTATAGGCCACTATAAGTTGGAACAAAGAAACCGGCTAAGTCCTCCAGAGACCAGCCTCTGTTTCACCTCCTCAGGATCCATTTTCACGCTAATCGAAACGCATCAGCTGACCGCTCATTTACCATGCAACCCGAAGCGCAAGCCCGAGCCCGAGCCCGGCCCGAGCCCGGCCCGAGCCCGGCCCGAGCCCGTGTAAAATAATAGAAATTAAGACCGAACCCGACCGAACCCGACCGAACCCGACCGAACCCGACCGAACCCGACCGAACCGTCGGGTCCCGTCGGGTTCGGGCAAAGATCTTCAGCTCTAGTTCAGTGTGTGTGTTTAAGGGGGGGAGCACCATCGTTACTTTCTTGAGCAATTGAATGTCTATTGTTCTGCCTGTTTTGTGATATACAGTACATGCTAAAAAATTACCTAATATTTCCATACTGAAATAATATCAGCATTATAATTATTATGACTATGATGATTTTTCATTAGGCTATTTTTGGTGCAGCCTCAGCACTTGGTGCCCTACGCACGGCGTGTGATGCGCGTGGTGGGAGCGGCGGCGCTGCCTCATTCACACAGCCTGTGTTGGCAAAAACTCAGGTCTTTCCATTCATTTTGAATGGGGGTAGTGCGTTTAGGCTGCGGCGGGGGTTGCTGCAGGGGAGACACTCAAAATAAACGCAGCGGGCATGCGGCGAAAAGCTGAGACTGACTCAATTTTTGGAGAAACGCAACCCCATGTCACGCCCCGGTGGCCAATCATGTAACCTAACCGGAGAGCAGACTTGTCAGTGGGTTTTGACCGATGGTTTGAGGCGGTGTGATAATCCCGTATAGTAAACCGGAAACATCACTGCCTTTATCGCTGCCACAATAAAGTTTTAAAACACGATGAGAGTAAAAAACGAAACACAAGCACTGAACTGCCCAGGAGTTTGTGTAGCAGCTGAATGTTTCCTGCAACAACAAACAGTCCCTCCAGGATTTTGCGATGTTGCGATCACGCAGATTCACGCAAATTCACGCAAATTCACGCAAATTCACGCAAATTCACGCAAATTCAACCAATCCCAGCGAATTTGGTGCGACTCACAATTTTGACCAATCACCGAAACTTTCCCGCGACTTCAACCAATCACAGCAGTCCCACATGCACTCTGAGAGCCAATGACCAAGCGGGAGTGAGAACATGGTTGATCATTTCCTTGTTTGTGATATGAAGACAAGACTCGAACATCTCACATTTATCAACAAAACGTACAGTGAACGGCTGTGCAAAACATTTCAGACTGTCCTGCCAACCTGTATACATTTCAACATCAGTGTAGACTATAACGATTTAAAAGTCGCTGAAGTTGCTGCTGTTTCAATCCTGGCTGTCGGCTCTCTGCAGCAGGTGGGGCTGCTGCTGCGTTCCCCCCGCGACTGACGCATGCACACACACACAAACACAGACACACACACAAACAACACACACGTGGATGCAGGAAAAACTGGACATGAGACGACACAATGGCCTAAATTGAGGACAGCTGCGCTCGTTATTGTAAGTGCAATGATAAGTAAGTCAGTACTATCAAACCGTATGAATGTGTGTACCAGGCCAGGTTAGGAAATTAACTAACAATGTAAAGATCAACAAGCCACTGACACATATGTTCAAATATTATTTTTTGTCTTAAATCCACCAGCCATTTTCATATTATACCAACATTTGCAGCATCCTGAGCCTTTTTGTTAAGGTTACTAGAAAATCTCAGCCCAGAGTAGTTTTATTCTCCCCAAAACAAGTTTCCTTTTTATTGTTAAAGAACTATACAAAAAAACTTTTTTGCAACTTTCACTGTCTCCCACAACTTCATTGCAACAAACATACAAAAGACTCCCGCAAAATCAAGCATTTTGGGCCGCAACAATCTCAAAAAAAAGGCTGCGAAATCCTGGAGGGACTGAACAAAGCACTCGCTATGTCTCACTTGTCTCATTTCTTTCTCTCTCATACAGCAAATGTTCCACTCTTTCCTGGTCAGAGAGGAGGACAGGAACTTTTTGAGATTCCTTTGGTTTAAGGATAACGACATACACAAGGACATCATTGAATACCGCATAAAAGTGCATGTTTTTGGCAACAGCCCCTCTCCAGCTGTTGCCATCTATAGCCTTAAACGTTCAGCGCAGGATGGCGAGGCTGACTTCGGGTTGGATGTCAAGCAGTTCATAGATTAGGATTTCTATGTGGACGATGGCTTGAAGTCAGTGCCCTCTGAAGAAGCTGCCATCAGCTTGCTCAAAAGAACACAAGACACACTTGCCTGCTCGAACCTCAAGATTGCGTGAAATAGCAGTGAGGTAATGAGAGCCTTTCCCTCCCAAGACTATGGAAACAACTTGAAGGATCTGGAGCTTGGTACAGACACGTCGCCAACACAACATAGCCTTGGAATCATTTGGGAGCTTGAGACGGACACGTTTACATTCCAGGTTGTAGATGAAGATAAGCCATACACTTGTCGGGGTGTCCTGTCTACAGTTAACAGTTTATACGACCCCCTGAGATGTGTTGCTGCAGTTACCATCCAAGGCAAAGCTATCCTTTGTGAGCTCACCATGGAAGTGGGTGACTGAGACTCCCCATTACCTCCTAATAAAGGGAAGCTGTGGACAGCATAGAGAGACTCCCTGAAAGATCTGGAAAGTCTCCGTATCCCAAGAACGTATGCACCAGTCTCCCTCTAGAGAGCTCAACTTTGTACCTTCTGTGATGCTTCAACCAAAGCAATAGCCACAGTTGCCTATATAAAAGTTACAGATGCTGAAGGAGAACACCATGTGGGGTTTGTTCTAGGTAAGGCAAAACTCGCACCACAACCAGAACACACCATCCCGAGAAGATCAACATGACCTGAACAGTGGCACCATGTCCCCACCGAGCTCAACCCAGCAGACTATGCAACGAGGGCCGTCAACGCAGCTCTACTAAACGACACCACATGGCTGACAGGGCCAGCCTTTTTGACAAACCCTGAACCTAGTCTTCCTGAGGAGGATACCTTTGAAATTGCAGATCCAAAATCGGATCTAGAAGTTCAACCTCAAGTGTCTACTCTGAGCACCACTGCCTCAAATGCAAAGCTTGGATCACAACGCTTCGAGAAATTTTCAAGCTGGAGGTCTCCGACTTGTGCTGTTACTTGCTTGATCCACATGGCTCGACTCTTCAAGAAAACATCGTCATTAGGACCAAGTAAATGCAAAGGCTGGCATTACTGCCAGACAGCATACTCAGTGGATGAGCTATCTTGATCCAAAGATCTCATTATTTGTACGGTGCAGCAGGAAAGATATGCCACAGAACTTGAATGCCTAGGGAACAAGGAAGAAATCCCCCAAAACAGCACGCTTAAGAAAATGGATCCATTCATCGATGATAACTGCTTAAAGTAGTGTTGGAGCCCTATAATAATTCCTGGTAGCCACCAGATCGCAAGGTTACTTGTGCGTCACTACCACGAACAGACAAGTCATCAAGGGCGCCTTTTTACAGAGGGTGCTATTCACACTGCTGGCCCTGTGGATACTTGTAATGAGTATGTAAGCAATGTCATTTGCAAGTGTGTCACATGCCGCAATCTCCGTGGCACATTTCTATCCCAGTAAAATGGCCAACTTACCTGCAGATAGGCTAAGCATTGAGCCTCCCTTCATGAATGTTGGTCTGGACGTGTTTGGGCCCTGGTCCGTTCTCGCAAGGCAAACAAGAGGTGGCTACTTTAACAACAAACGTTGGGGCACTTGAGGCAATTGAGTCCTTGGATACTTCAAGCTGGTTAATTTCCATCTGCAGTCCAGTGAAACATATCCACGCGGATAGAGGCACCAATTTCATCGGGGCCTGCAAGGAGCTCAAGTTCCATCAAACATAGATAGTTTCCATGTGAAGAGGTACCTATCTTAACAGGGCTGCGCATGGACATTTAACCTACCTCACTCCTCTCACATGGGCGGCGTATGGGAGAGGATGATAGGCATAGCCCAAAGAATAATGGATTCTATGTTCCAGCAGGAAGGATCCTCAAAGCTCACTCATGAGACTCTCGCAACTCTTCTGGCAGAAGTAACAGTCATCATAAACGCAAGACCCTTGGGTCCAATATCCGCTGATTCTGCAGATCCAATGATGCTCACCCCTGGTACCCTTCTCACGCAGAAGGTGGGCCCTTTCCCTGCTCCTTCCCTCCTTCGTCAATAAATTGAGTTACGACAATCCCAGTCTCCAGTGCTTGATGGTGGAAGGAGTTTAGCTGCTGGTCAGATTGCACAGGGTTACGTGCATGCAGGACAAGACACTACATCTGAGCTCTGATGTATCCCCACATGGTTAGCATTTGATGCCCTTTTGTTTATTTGTCCTCTTTTGCTTTACATTTCAAAGCCACACAAATGCATGTAGCATAATTGTTTCCCTCTCCTATAACCACCTTTTAGCTCCACATTCTTATTTTGTTCCTTTTGAATTAAGGAATAAACCAGTTTAAGATTTCACACGAACTTTCCTGGAATCGACCCAGATCTATAAGTTAATCATTGTGCTTGATTTTTTTTTTAAAGGCAATGAGTCTACTTCTAGTCTAGTACTATCTACTCAACTGAGTAATACAGGGTTTAAAATATAATTTTCTAGTAGATAGGCCAGTCTATGACTGAACAATTATGGATTCAACTGGAGTCTGCTCACAGTTGTGTCAGACATGGCAGCCTGAAGCCACCAATGAGGTCTTAACGGCCAGATAGTATAATAAGTCATCAGTGTAAAAGGTCTCTGTACATGACTCAAATAAAGCCTGACAGCATTAAACCTTTCTCTTATAATGTCACACACTATTTAACATGCAATATAACCGTATCAATCTAAAAATGTTATTACATCATTCAGCATAATTGGCTTGATTTTCATGTCATGTGAATAAAATTTGACAAGTTCTTATATTGTCCGAGGGTTATTATATAGTCTGAAGAAGGTGGGTGATGTCTTACCCAGGCCCAGCAGGTCCACAGCCGGCTCTGTGCTTCCCTTGGGACTGGCGCTACACTCGGACTGCTGAGAAACACAAAGACAAAGAGAAAGGTTAAAAGAAATGATCAAGTACAATGTCCAATTTCCAACAGCTTCTGTGTTCTCAATTTTACTTTATTACGGATACTGCAATAATGTGCATGTGACCCGATGAAGAAAACCATTACTGACCTTTATTAAAAAGGAGTATATTAGATTTTAAAGGGACACTGTTGAGTATTTCATCTGTTTTGCAGTGGCACCGAGATCGAAAAGTTGCTGATGGTATTCAATTCAATTCACTTTATTCATCCCCAGGGGGCAATTCAATGACACAAAGAGCAGCACATTCCACCACATACAGTACACCATCGATACAATAAATACATAAATAATAAAATATATAAAAAAGCGAGAAGGGGAATGGGATGAATGCATCAGTTATCAGTGTAAGGAATGTAGTGTAGTCCAACGATTTGGGAAGTGTGTGTGTGTGTGTGTGTGTGTGTGTGTGTGTGTGTGTGTGTGTGTGTGTGTGTGTGCTTCCTGATTTGAAGACTAATGGAATAAAACCAACAAGTGAAAGAAAAGGTAATAACACTTTCGATAAATGAATAGTAGAATGTGATTAGGATGTCCTTGCTTACATCAAATGATCTTAGTTTCCTGAGCAGGTACTGCCGCTTCAGAATTTCCTCTGTATTGGACGTAAACTTCAGCTTGTTGTCAAAAATAGTCCCAAGGTATTTATACTCCTCTACTAGCTTTCCTTGGATGGTGGTAGTGACTGCCTAAGCTTGGGAGAGAAGGTCACTATCATCTCCTTGGTTTTATCCACATTCAGCTCTAAGCAGGACATTTCACACCACTTCACAAACTCCTGCAGAGCTGAACTGTGGTCATGGAGGTTGCCTGAAAGCAGAGACAGGAAGACTGTGTCATCAGCAAACTTCACCATGTGACAGTTTGGCTGAGTAGACCTGCAGTCGTCTGTGTAGAGGATGTACAGGATGGAAGAAAAGACACCTGTTGACGTGATCCGGACATCTGAAAAGGTGTTTTTAATCAGTACCCTCTGTGTCCTATTGGTCAGAAAGTCTATAATCCACAAGGTAAGCTGATGATCAAAATGAAAGCGGGTGACGAGCTTCTCTGCCAGGATATGTGACTGCATGGTGTTAAATGCCGACGAAAAGTCAGCAAACAGAAGGTATACCACAAGTGTTACAGCGGGATAAGCCAATCTCCTGGGGGCTTCTGCTGCTCCCTACAGTGACATGTGCCGCTCTTTGGAGTGGTATGCTGCTTGTGTTCCACCACCACATACCGTTTCCTTCAGTTTCAAATATTTTTTAATATGAAGCTTAATTACAAAAATCAATTTCAGTGCTTCTTTTTTACAGTATACAAACAAAAATAAGTAAGGGAAATAAGGATAAATAAAAAAATAAAAAATAAATAAATAAAAAAAAACAACTAACAAATGAGAGGCCCTAATCCCTACCCGCAATAACCCACCCCGGACTGCGATCAGGATACTGCTTCTCCTGTAAGATAACATTCCAAAAGTTGTCAAATGTTCTCTAAGTGTTTTAGCTTGTCTTTAAGGATGAACCGGATCCTCTCAAGGTAGAGTGTGTCCATCATCTCCGTGAGCCATATCTTCAGTGTTGGTACCTCTTTCTTTTTCCAGAATAAGAGGATACAATTCTTTGCAGTGAGAATTCCATATGCCAAGAAGCGCTGTTGTGCCAGTGTCAGTCTCTTTGCTTCATTGGGTATCCCGCAGATTACTAAAACTGGATCTGGGACAATTTGAATATTTAACACCTTAGACATGAAACTAAACATATCACTCCAGTAACCTTGTATTTTGCAACAAAGAACATAACTATGAAGTAAATCACCAACATGAGAGTTCAGGGAAGATCCTATGAAGTCTTTCTTTGGAATAATGTAGCCTATGTAGGATTTTAAATTGTATTAGACAATGGCGTGCGTTTATGGAGCATTTGTGGATATATGGTAAACTCTAGTCCCATAGGTCATTTGGTATGTTTGTACCCAACTCCTTTTCCTAATCTGCTTTAACAGTGGCAGTAGTTCGGCGGCTTATCTCTTGCAACTTATCGTATAAACAGGATAAATTGTGATTTGACCTCCCTTACTCACCTAAGTCAACCTAAGTCAACTTATCGGGCCCTGCTTTCTCAAACTGAAGAAGATGTGTTCTTACATAATTTCTTACTTGAAAGAATCTGAATAAATGGTGTTTGGGTAAACCATATTTTTGTTGTAGCTGATGAAAAGATGCAAATGATCCTTCTATATATAAATCCCCTACGTTACGAACACAGAGTTCTTTCCACATACCAAAGGCCGTGTCTAGACAAGAAGGAGGAAAGGAAGGGTTTGCTGCTACTGGCAACCAGAGAGAGACCGCTCTGAGTTTTAAGTTCTTTGATATCTGTTTCCAAGTCCTTATTGTGTCATGTATATGGCTGCACCATACAAGTAACATATGTAATGGTGGTTGTTTGGACTGGTGCTGCGGTTGCGATTGGATTCGCGATGTTGGAGGGAATGATCGTTTCTGTCTCGTTCTCATTTTCATTGAAAAATACTAAAATAGAAATTATTCATGGTGTGATTTTTGCAAGGATCATTCTGTACCAAACAAAGATTTTTTGTTGTTTTGGGTTGTGCTTGTAACATGTTCTGTTTAGAGGAATCAGAGATAAAATTACAGCACCGATTGAGTATGGCAGACTCAATCTCAATCTCCAGCCCATTCAACAACAGAGCAGTATCATCTAACACTGATGCAACGGAACGGATAGATGTAGCCCAATAATAATTTATAAAATTTGGAAGTGCAAGTCCTCCATGTGATCTGGACTTACACAAATGTTCTTTTTTTATTCTATGGGATTTATAATTCCAGACAAAGGGAAGGACTTTGAGAGGAATATTGGTATGTTTTGGAGGAGATTAAGTAGTTGTGGGAGAAAAACCATCTTAATTGTATTCACCCTGCCCACTAGGGACAATGGAAGAGTCCTCCAGAACTAAATTCTATTTTTGAGTTTGTCTAAAAGGGGAACACAATTTTCTTTGAATATAGAGCTTAATTTTTAAGTAATGACGATTTCCAGATAGGAGAATTTTTCTGATGTTATCTTAAAAGGGAGTGACCGGAGCCAATTATAATCTTCTAGCTTTAAGGGCATCAGTTCGCTTTTACCCCAATTGATCCTATATCCAGCGAAGGTGCCGAATAGCTTAATAACTGCTAAAACATTTGGCCTCTGTGGAGTCGGAATTGGGCCGAAAGCGTTTGATTTGTAGGTATTCTAGCAGTGGGGCTGCTGTACAGTAATCAGATCCATGCAGTAAACTCATCACCCATCTGAAATTTTTCCAGGACGGCAAAGAGGTAGGGCCATTCTACTTCAAATGCTTTCTCAGCATCGAGGCTTAACAGAACAAAATCCTTTGAAATTCTAGGCGCGTGTATTATGAAGTTGAGAAAGGAGCTCCTTCCTTCGACAAAACCTGTTTGATCGGCGTGCACAAGCTTATTTATTAGCAAACTAAGTCTTTGGACTACAATCTTGGCCAAAATCTTTTGATCCGTATTTAAAAGAGAGATAGGTCTATAGGAGCCTACCTCTTCCAGATCCTTCCCTTTTTTTGGTATTAAAGTTATAACCACCTCATTTAGCGTTTGTGGCAAAACACCATCTTTCTTTGCCTGTTTGCACATCCTAAGTATATAGGGGGCCAGTACTACATTTCTTGTACAACTCCCTTCCTAATCCATCTGGACCTGGGCTTTTACCCTTCTTTAAGCATCCTATTGATTTCAAAATTTCTTCACATGTAATTTCAGCATTGAGGGCTCTACGGTCATGTTGATCCAATGTTGGCAATTTACATTTATCCAAATTTCCTGCATATCCCTCGGACCAGAGTTTGATTTAGATGAATATAAACCTTCATACAACTGACGAAATTGATCATTAAGGTCACCCTGTGTGGTACAAAGGTGACCATTTTCGTTTTTTATTTTATGGATGGTTCGGTCATTTTCCATTTTGCGCAGTTGCCTCGCCAATAATTTATGTGGCTTATCACCAAATTCAAAATATTTTTGTTTAGTAAAAGCCCTGCTGATTTTCTTGGATAGTATTTGGTTAAGCTTATACTTGAGTGACAATAGTATTGTATTTTTCTCGGAAGGGTTGTTTAGCATTCTCTGCATCAAGACTTTTAATTTGCCTTTCTAACTAGTTGTTCAGTTTTATCGCGCTTCTTCTGAGAGGACTGAAAATAAATTATACATCCCCTGATATATGCTTAAAGGGTTTCCCACAGTAAGTGGGAGATGTTTCACTATTGTCATTGGTTTCAAAAAATAATGTAATCTGTGGTTCTAAGTACTCGCAGAATTTAGGATTATTACAGAGTTGAGGATCAAATCTCCAACTTTTCTGTGCTCCGGATAAATCAACCATTTTCATTGAGAGGGTGACAGGAGACTGATCTGATATAATAATATTATGGTATTTTGAGTCCCAGGTGAGTGGCAATACCTTCCCATCCAATAAAAAATTAATTGATCATTGAGTACACATTATGCACCTTTGAGTGAAAGGAATATTCCCTCCCTGTTGGATTTAGGATCCTCCATATGTCACATAAATTTATATTATCCATGTATGTGTTAATAAGGCCGCTTGCATTTGTGTTTATATTCCTTTGAGTAAAAGACCTGTCCAGATGTGAGTCTAACACCAAATTAAAATCTCCACCGATAATACCATGTGTGGTGGACATGTCTGGGATTAAACCTAATACCTTTCTAAAGAATTCTGGATCGTCGTGATTCGGGCCATATAAATTTACTAGTGTTATTGGGATTGAGTGCATTTCCCCCATGACCATAACATATCTCCCATCTTTGTCCTGAATTGTGGACTGGTGCCTAAAAGGAGCTCCCCTCCGGATCAATATGGCCACCCCCTTTCCTTTGTAGAAAACTTTGAGTGAAATATTTGGCTTATCCATCTACATCTAAATTTATTATGAGCATCACTTTTCAGGTGAGTTTCTTGCAAGAAGATCACATCAGCTTTAAGTGCTTTAAGTGGGACAGAACCTTGCCCCTTTTAACTGGTTCGTTAACCCCATTTACATTCCAGGTATAAAAAGTCACCTCTCTATTTTTGTCTTTATCGAACGTATCCTGCATTGAGATGGTAATTTGTTATGGCTTCCTTTTCCTCTCCACTAACTCGTCACAGTCCTGAGTTACGCAGTGCTCCCACCTGTCCCACCCCCATTCTAACTTTACACAAAAACACTTATCATCCTAACTTTCTGAATTACCTGAACTGGTGGGAGAAAAGCCCCCGCATATACACCTAACAAAACAATAACATAGGTGCAACCTCCATAACCTGAGATCTTAATCATTAACTTCCTTATACCTAATAAGTAGCTCAGCAATTATAGAATAAGGAAAAAAAACAAAGTCAGACTTGTACATACTTCACACACAGTATGTATGCAGCCTACCCCTTCAAGCTAAGCAACAAAAAAGAAATGAGGCTGTCTCCATCCTTGTCATTAAAGAGATTATAAACAGAAAACAAAATAGTTACAGACAGGGAGGAGCTGGTAGTAGGCTAATGTTACTAATAAAAGAGGGATTTAATGTACATGAGAGCCGTACACATCCACAAAGGCTCCTGCATGTTTAGTGCATGTCCAAAAGCCCATGAGTTACCTTACACCTGCTTCAGGACTGCTTCCTGCTTCTTACAGTGCAGACGCTTTGCTTTCCCTCTGAGAGAAACTATGAGCAACGGCTCTGGATACTTATAAATCACTGGACTATAAATTTTTTTTATAGGCATAGTAGGCTATTGCCATTTTTCAACATTTTTCTGCGTGAGCGTGGCCTACAAATAGCTCAAGCCTGTCAAAGTGACTGTAGCTAAAGCTAATTAGCAGCAAGATGCCTCCCTTCTCCATGGAGGACTACTACAAACTCCTTCAGAAGATTGCAGTTCTGGAAACCAAAATTTACCGGTTGGAAATAAACGTGGAAGTGAAAAGATCTTGTGGAAATGACACCACTTTACCACTGAACCAAAACAATGGACAAAAGCATGCTAACACACGGCTAACTAGCACCAGCAAGACCACAAACAAACAGGAGAGCTGTGGAACGGATAATAAATCAACAAGTGGTAGTCCTCCCTGGAACTCTTTTGGTGCAAAGCCTAAGAGTAAATCATTTTCCTGGGAATTGGGAGGACGACTAACAGGCAGGGCACAGCGCCCTGAGATTTGTGATACGACCGGCTGGTCCCCTATGCTTAGTAGGACACAGCCGTGGACAGCTGCAAAAGGAAAAATTTGCAACAAAATGCCTCCCCAACAACTGAGTGTGCAGGTGGAGAACAGATTTGCTCCTCTGCTTCAGGACCCTGGACATAACCTGGATTGTGTCTCACCGTCACACAGCAGGGTAAGGAGAGCAATTCTAAAATTAAAAAACTACAGAGAAAGCTAACGACTGGGCCCCAAACTCTGATTGTGGGTGACTCTGCTGTAAAAGATATCAAAGCAGTAAAAACACCAAAATACTCGGTTATCCCAAAGACATGGTGTCTGACTTAGCAAAGAATCCCAGATATCGTAGCAGCACACCCAACTATTAAGAATATTATACTGCACATAGGGTCAAATGATGTTGTAAAGCAAGAGTCTGAAGTGCTGAATCGTGAGTTTATGGATCTGCTGAACACAGTCAGCTCCATAAATGCAAAGGTGTTTATCAGTGGCCCTATACCGCCAGTCAGAAGAGGAGCTGAGAGATTCAGCAGACTGCTGGCACTGAACAGATGGCTTCCAACTGCATGTACCGACCATTCTCTGCAGTTCATTGACAATTTTAACATTTTCTGGGACCGCAGACATCTTTTTAAAGCAGACGGACTCTTCCTTAACAAGCCAGGAGTAAAGCTGTTCACCTCTAGCCTACTTTACTTTCTGCACCACCTATCTACTCCCTCGGCCAAGGGCACGAGACAAGATAAATCAACACAAACAAAACAAGAAGAAGACACAACAAAGTGTGGCAGTGATCCACCACAGCCCCCACCTGAGCAAGGATTTGACCATGGGAGACCACAGAGCGGAGAAAAGAAATCTCAACCCCCCCTTTCACCTGTCCAACACTCCTCAAACCCCCTTACCAACCCCGACGAGGACCCATCGCCCTCCTCATTCCATAGGAGACCAAAGAGCGGAGATGAGAAATCTCAACCCCCATTCTCACCCGTCCAACAATACTCAAACTCCTTTAACAACCACTACGCCTTTGAGGACGCCTTTGAGGACGCCTTTGAGGATGCGTCGCTCTCCCCTCTTTCCCCCATCCCCATGTTGGAGTTCACTGACCAGATGGAGCAGCTGGTGAATGCTGGAACTAAGTATGCACCCCTTCCTTCTCCCATCGTTCGCCCCCGGCCAAAAGTAAAATGCCAGGCACCTCTGCCCCCTCAAGAGCGGCAGCTAACTCCTTCTCCCCAAACTGATAAGGATGCTTGTGTGCAAAATGCAGCAAGCGTTAACTGATATGGGCCGGGTCCAGGCTGCATGCCTAGTAGCACTCATGACTCTTTCCAAGACAAGCCTGGGCCATGCGTATTAGATTCTTCCACAATTTATGTTGTGATAGGTAATAAGAATAACGAATAAGCACTTAACGGCAAACTTTGCAAACTTAGCATCCATTCCTCGTCAGCCACAGTCAGTCACAAAAAATTAAAGCAAACTAACACTAGCCCTACTAAACGTCAGGTCTTGGGCAGGAAAATCATTTTTAATCAATGTTTTTATTATTAAGCACAATCTTGATTTTATGTTTTTAACTGAAACCTGGTTGGACCATAATAACAGTGCTGCTGTTCTCATTGAGTCAGCCCCCCCTAACTTCAGTTGTATGAGTGAGAATAGAGTGAATAAGAAAGGAGGTGGAATCGCCATTTTGTTTAATGACTCATTCCAATGTATGCAATTATCTTATGGAAATTTTGCTTCTTTTGAATATGTGGCTCTTCAGCTAAGATCCTCCCCTCAAGCTATACTTCTAAATATCTACAGGCCACCTAAATACTGTGCAAACTTCTTTGACGATTTTAATGAACTGCTGTCTATAATCTGTATTAACTTTGACCGTGTAATTATTGCTGGTGATTTTAACATTAATGTTGACAACCCCCAGGACCAAGGGACCAAAGAACTGTGTTGCGTTTTTGAGAGCTATGGACTGACTCAGCATGTGACACAGCCCACGCACAATAAGGGGCACACACTGGACTTGATTATCTCCAAGGGTCTAAACATTTCCAAGGTTGTGGTGACTGACGTTGCTCTCTCTGATCATTCCTGTGTTTTCTTTATCTGCACTATCTCGGTGCCCAAAAGTGTTCAAACAAAGTTAATCAGAAAACGGTATATCACTGAAAACGCCAGTGAATCATTCATTCAGGTTTTCTCCTCCACACCCACCCTCTCAGGGGTCTCAGTCACTGAGCTTGTAGATAATTTCAACTGTAAAATTACGAATGTTATTGATGCTATTGCTCCCACTAAGGTCAAAGCTGTCTCTGGTAAGAAAAGATCTCCATGGAGAAATTTTATAGTGGTGAGAACAGAAAAAAGAGAGTGTCGAAAAGCTGAACGCAGTTGGCGAAAATCTAATCTCCAGGTCCACTATAACATCTATAAAGAGGGACTTCGCATTTATAATTTGGAACTAAGGAATGCAAGGCGGTCCTTTTTCTCTGACATTATCGCCAGAAACAATAATAATTCACGTGCTTTGCTTGCTACTGTCGATAGATTAACAAATCCTCCAGTACCAGAACTATTGTCTACCAAGGCTTGCAATAACTTTGCCTCCTTCTTCACAGACAAAATTCAGAAAATTAGACAGTCAGTGCTTCCATATCATGTACAGGATATGTGTTGTCACAGTGTTCACACAAAACAAAATCAAATATGACACAATTTCATACGATCAACCATAACAACCTGGAAGACATTATACAACACCTGAAAACCTCCTCCTGTTGCCTTGATATTCTACCAACGGGTGTTTTCAAAAATGTTTCGAATTGTTTGGCTTCTGATCTTCTACAGATTGTAAACACATCTCTGCTCTCAGGTATCTTTCCACAGGCCCTAAAAACTGCAGTCATCAAGCCACTCCTAAAAAAGAACAATCTAGACACGTCACTAATGAGCAACTATAGGCCGATATCAAACCTTCCATTTTTAAGCAAAATCATAGAAAAAGCGTTTTTTCAACAACTCAACCTTTTCTTATCACTAAACAACAGTTTTGATGCCTTCCAGTCGGGTTTTCGACCACACCACAGCACTGAGACAGCTCTCATTAAAGTCTTTAATGACATCCACTTAAACACAGATAGTGGCAAAATTTCAGTCTTAGTATTACTTGATCTCAGTGCTGCATTTGATACAGTCAACCACGACATATTACTTGACCGATTGGAAAACTGGGTTTCTGGCTCAGTACTAAAGTGGTTTGAATCCTATTTAAAGAATAGGGACTACTTTGTGTCTATAGGTAATTATACATCTGAGCATACAAATATGACGTGCGGAGTTCCCCAAGGTTCAGTTCTGGGGCCTCTTCTGTTCAACATCTACATGCTTCCACTGGCTCAGATTATGGAAAACAACAAAATAAGTTACCATAGTTATGCCGATGACACACAAATTTACATAACCTTATCGCCAGGGAATTATAGCCCAATACAACAACTGAATATGTGCATTGAACAAATTAACGACTGGATGTGCCATAACTTTCTTAAATTAAGTAAAAACTGAGGTGGTTTTTTTGGAGCAAAAGAGGAACAATTAAAGGTCAGCACTCAGCTTCAAACGACAATGTTAAAAACAACAGACAAAGCCAGAAATCTTGGTGTAGTCATGGACTCAGACCTGAATTTTAAAAGCCACATTAAGACAATTACAAAATCAGCTTAACACATTTTTATCACCTTAAAAATATATCAAGGGTTAAAGGACTTATGTCTCAGCAGGATTTGGAAAAACTTGTCCATGCTTTTATCTTCAGTAGACTTGACTACTGTAATGGTGTCTTTACAGGTCTCCCTAAAAAATCAATCAGACAGCTGCAGCAGATTCAGAACGCTGCTGCCCGAGTCCTCACTAAAACCAAGAAAGTGGATCACATCACTCCAGTACTGAAGTCTTTACACTGGCTTCCAGTGCCTCAAAGAATTGATTTCAAAATACTTTTGCTGGTTTATAAATCACTAAATGGTTTAGGGCCAAAATACATTTCTGATCTGCTACTACACTATGACCCACCCAGACCTCTCAGGTCGTCTGGGACAGGTCTACTTGTTGTCCCCAGAGTCAGAACTAAACAGGGGGAAGCAGCGTTCAGTTTTTATGCTCCACATATCTGGAAAAAACTCCCAGAAAACTGCAGGTCCGCTGCAACTCTCACTTCTTTTAAATCCAGGCTGAAGACCTATCTTTTTAATGTTGCCTTTCTTTAAATAAACTATTTTTAACTGCTCTTTCTTTAAAATTCTTATACTGCACTGTACATTTTGTTCTTGTCTTTTAATGATTTTAAATTGTTTTAAATTGTTTTCTAATTGCTCTTTACGTTTTATTTTTTGTCTTTTAATGCTTTGAAATTGTTTTTAATTGTTTTCTAACTGTTTTTTTATGTTTCATGTAAAGCACTTTGAATTGCCTTGTTGCTGAAATGTGCTATACAAATAAAGCTGCCTTGACTTGCCTTACACCTCTTAACAGATGTCAATTATCAATAGTTGTCGGCATGAAGTTGAGATGCCTGAGGATCCGAAGTGCTGCTCCGCATATCGACAAGCCTCCTCTGGGTCTGTAAACACTGCTTCTGTCCCGTTGTGTGTTATCCTCAGTTTAGCGGGGTAGCGAAGCCCAGATTTCACTCCCGGTTTGTTCCGTAATAGGTCCCGTGCGGGGGTGAATGCTGCTCAGCGTTTAACCACGGTTTGCGGTAGATCCCGAAATATTTAGATCCGGTCTTCTCCGTATGTTAGATTCCTATTGCCCGTAGCTTTCCGTAAGATTTCCTTGTGTATGTGGCAGTAGTGTAGCCTCACGATAAGATGTCTTGGCGGGCCCCCATCATCCTGTCACGTCCTCAGAGATCTATGGGCTTGGTCTATAACCGGGGTTTTGGCTAAATCCAGAGCTTTTTTAAGCAGCTGCGCCACAAAGTCACTCAAAGTAGTTTTCCCTCTTTCTTTTCCCTCAGGTACCCCGGCGACTCTGAGGTTCTGTCTCTACGATCGTCCTTCCAAATCCACACATTTATTAGACAGTTGCTCTACTTGGTTAGTGACTACTTTGTTTTGCAACTCCGCTACAGTATCAGACGTGTCGGAGACAGACGCCCCTATCTCCTTCAGTATGCGATTCTGACTTTCCACTTGTGCTTTTACTGTGTTGATGGCTGAGTCGTTTTCAGCTTTTAATGCAACCATTTCCCCTCTTAGAGTAGTTGTTACGTCGGCAATTTTCTCCTCTATTTTGTTGCACATTTCGGATTTTACCCGGGAGAGCTCAGTGTGCAAAGTTCCTATGGCAGTCAAAATCTCCTGGTTGCAGACTGCACACTCATGTTGGGGTTCCTCTCCAAACTCTCCCCCGCGGCTTCATCGGGGCCTGCCTCCTCTGCTGTCCCCGGCTCGTGTAGTCTGCATTTTTCGTTTGTTACACCTTATTTCCTTTTTTATGTGAAGTATTTTTTTTTTAAGTAAAGTTAATGATTTGCTAGATTAGTCTGACTTTGTTTAGAATGTAATTTTAAACACAACTAAGCAAGAGCTACCGACCCATGCGTGCTATCCTCTCATCGTCCAACCGGAAGGCCGCACATACGGTTTCCTAACGGCAGGTGGAAGTGGTAGGCAACTGTCAGTGACAAACAGTAAGTAATTTAATATACCCTTGCCAATGTAATCACAGTTAATATTAGAACTACACACCACTACTACCACAGTAGTGGCTTATGCCCACAGACTGTGCTTATGCCCCGAACAGTTTACACAATCAAAGTATAGTAAGCCTATATATAGTGAATATTAAAGGGGTGATTTGGTAAGACGTGTTTGACTTCCGGAGCTCCAGACAGTCTGATGAGAAAGCGGGAACCTGCTGGGCTCAATACCCAGGGGAAAGTCACCGTTTCTGGGTTACTGGACTACCGGGGCTGTGGGCTGGCCGGCTGCCAGCTACCGGCATAACTATTGTATATTTACAGTTTGAATTTCGTCACGGCATGTATATCGCAGCTACCCTAAGGTCTTAACAAAGCTAACGATTTCCGATTTCCGATTTCAATTTAAGGCATTTTTGTGAATTTGAGGGGTCTCCTTAGGAGGAGGTGCAAGGTAGGCTATGAGTCCCATTTAATCCTATGGGAAAAGATTGCCGCTACACTTTCAGCATAACTATAGTATATTTACACTTTGAATTTTGTCACAGTGTCTTACAAAGTTTAGCTAACACGTTTGTCTGATTTCAATTCAATGCATTTTTGTGAATTTTAAAGGTCTTGTTAGGAGGAGGCAAGCTAGCGCTCATTGATTGAGCTCCATCCAGCTCAGTCGCAGACAAGAGGCGTTTATTTCCCCAATCATTTTTTTAAATAACTCAACACACATATCCATTATAAGATCAACTGGAACCTGTGGTAAGAGATTGCGGGCGTAACAAGCTCGCTGACCACGCTCTCACTCACACACACCAGCCATTTAGCAGGAAGAGGGGAGCTGCAGGCCCTGGAGCTCTGTCAGAGCAGCGGCATTTGGTAGTCCAGTAACCCAGAAACGGTGACTTTGCGCGGGTATCAAGCACCACGGGCTGCCGGCCATGACGGAGCGCCATCTAGCTCACAGCGGGCAGAGGTCTGAAGGAGGACAGGCCGGGCGGCGAGGCAGCGAGGCAGCAACCCAGGCAGCACCGGCCGCTGAATTCCGACACACAGTCGGACAAAAAGTCGGAGGAGCCCCATAGTCATAGAACTCGGTGGTTCGTGGAGATTTGCACGTTTTCAGAGGCAGTTTCAAATTGTGAGATTTGCAGAGGAAAGAGGTGTCAATGGAATTTTGAGGTTTTATGTATGTCCTATTTACCCACCAAACTGTCGTTATTCAACTATGACAAGGTAAAATCAGTTTTGCATTCTATCACCCCATTAAATAACATTATGCCATATGTATATGCCTGGTTAATGTTCTGCAACGTGGAGTTTTTATGTGATGTAATGTGTGATTGCACTCTACGGGAATTACTGGAATTGTTGGGTCTTTGTAAATTATAGAGTGTGGTCTAGACCTACTCTATCTGTAAAGTGTCTTGAGATAACTCTTGTTATGAATTGATACTATAAATAAAATTGAATTGAAATTGAATTACTATCAAACATGCCAAAAATAAAAAAGTTTATTATAGTGTAAAGCATAGTTTAAGTTTGCTCTACAGTTCTTGACTGTTAGCTAAGGCCAGCTCTTATATTAATTTAGGGTACATTGGTAATGATATATGAGATTACTAACTGTCATTACTGTCATTTTAAAAGCATCGCTCATATCCCAGCAACAGAATAAAAGAGGAAAAATGTATACATTTCTTTTATTTGATTAATGTTAGTTACTGTTAGTCAGACTGGCTACGGTGGCAAGGCAAGCAATAGCTATGTTGGCTAACGCTATCTCTAATAATAACTTTGGCTACATTAGCAAGGATATATGAAATAACTTTACTGCTTGTCACTGACAGTTGACTACCACTTCCACCTGCCGTTGGGAAACGTTATGACAATTGGTTTATGCCGCTGTAGTGAGCGGCATACCCCTCAGGGATTGGCTTGTGCCGCTGGACCACTAATTGCATACCATCAGCCACTTTTCGATCTCTGCATCACTCCTGTTTTTAAGTCCCTATTTTGTTTGGATCTTGTGCTTTATATACAAAGTAATATATAATACACATATGTATGTGGATGCCATGACATAACATTACTGCTGACGGTTTCACGCTATTCCACTCGCTGCTGTTATGCGGCAAGAAGCATAACAATGTGGTAGCAAAAGCCAGGTTTAGGGTTAGGACTTGGGGTTCGAGGAACAAGTCGTTAAAACAACATTGACATATTGTCACCTTATAAAACATAAGCAATCATTTGGAGTAATCGTTCTGTCCATATGGATTTAAGTCCAACATGCACTCTTCTTTTAGCTCTGTTTTGGTCTTCATCAAGTACTGAGAAAAATATCTGGCTCTTTCGCCACAACACATTTTCCCCCTTTGCTATCAGGACCAGGTGTCTCATTTATGAAACTGTGCTTAGGATCCTTACTAAAAGTGTACTCACACCCAAAATCGAAAAATGGCGTACGGCAAAAAAAAAAATCAGATTTATAAAACTGTGCATACGCACATCTGTAAGCAATATTCCCTTTATAGATTACCCCAAGTGTGCATACGTGAATCAGCCTCTTATCCCGCATTAATAGTCAATGCAAAACACCTCATGAATGCTGATCAGTATGTTAATGACCCTGACAGTTGTTCTTTCGTTACGTTGAATCATGACGACTGGCGGGGAAAACCCAGAGGAGCTATCATATAAGATTTATTATTTTTTATTATATATTATTAATAATACTTAAACCCATCTTCCTGGACAGGTGACAAACTTGGAGAAATGATTCAGGGACTTAGTCCTAACACAATGATTAAAATCTCCCATGATAAAATTGGGTGCATCGGGACATATAGTGTGTAGACGCAGCACAGTTTTGATTAGGGTTGCGTTAGCCACAATTTGCCTTAGGGTGAATATAAACAACTGTGACAAATAGTTGTGGAAACTCACGCAGCAAATAAAACAGACAAAGTGAACCAAAAGTTCAATACCAGGGGTACACACTGTGTCCCAAACAAGCACAGTTTTGTACCTTTGGGTGTTTACATACAGGCACTCCCTCCCTGTAATTTGACAGTCAGGTGTGCATCACAATCCAGACGCCAGGGTTGGCCAAAAACCTTTAAATTCAGGATCAGCGTCAGAGTCTTGGTCTATAAGCCAGGTTTCGGTAAGATTCAGATCTCGTAGTTCATTTTTTTATGATGGAGGGCAGAGGAATATGGCGCAACTGCTGTGTCCAAAGTCTCTGGCCCCTCTTTCCTCAGTCAAAAAGTCCTGTTCCTAGTAGAGGGAGGCAGGCCAGTACAGCCCAATCAGAGCAGGGTTGAGTTCTAGGCCGACCAGGTTCCTCTCCTTACCCTGTCTCTCTTAATTATGCTGTTCTAGTTTTAGACTGCCGGGGGACTTCCTTTGACACACTGAGCTTTTCTCTCTTCTCTCTTTCCATCTGTGTGCTTCCATGTTCTAGAAATGCTTGTTACTAACCTAGCTCTGGGGAGCCTATTCCCTGGAGTCCTTATGTTTTCTTTTCGCCCAGCATGTTTCTTTGTTTCCCATGATTTAGGGTGGTTGCAGCCTGTCACCGTGGTCCTGCTGCGCGCCCTGCTATGCTCTGTTATACCTGCTACGTCCTGCAGTGCCCTGCTACGTCCTGCTGCGTCCTACTATGCCCTGCTACGTCCTGCTACGCCCTGCAGTGCTCTGCTACGTCCTGTGAAACCCTGCAGTGCCCTGCTATGCCATGAACTACTAAAACTACTATTTCTAGTCACTGATCCATTATCTTTATTGTGACTATTATTGCCACTGTTCATCACACCCCCAACCGGCACCGTCAGACACTGCCTACCAAGAGCCTGGGTCTGTCCGAGGTTTCTTCCTGAGAGGGAGTTTTTCCTCGCCACTGACAATCATTAAAAGACATTCTAAACGTTTTCCTCCGTGTCCGTGTTGTGATACTCTGTGTTCTGGGTCATGTGGTGACTACTCCTCCTTATCGGGAACCCCCTGTAACTGCGCCCGAGCCTTTCACTGGAGAACTGGATAAGTGCCGGGGATTTTTACTTCAGTGTGGATTGATATTCCAACAAAGACCGCTGTCTTTCACTACCGACTCTTCCAAGGTACATTACACTCTAGGGTTGCTGAGAGGGAGAGAGTTGGCTTGGGCGGAGGCGGTCTGTACCAATCAACACTTAGCGGGATTAACTTTTGCTGATTTTTCTTCTCAGTTGAAAGTTGAAAAGTTTTTGACAATGCTGGTAATGCATCTAAGAGGCTGATTAATCTGAGACAGGGCACGGGCAGTGTGGCGGAGTACTCAGTGGAGTTTTGGACTCTAGCAGCTGATTCTAAATGGAACGAGGAAGCATTACAAGGAGTTTTTGTCTATGGTTTGAATGAATCAGTAAAGGACGAACTAGCAACCAGAGATGAACTTAGTGACCTGTTTCGTCTTGTTTCCCTGGCTGACAATAGGTTACGGGAGAGGCGCCGGGAGAAGCGCCGGGAGAAGCGCCGGGAAAGGAGCGGCCAGTCGCACAAGTCTGGACGAGCGTTTGCACCCCAAGTTCCCCCCACCTCACCACCCCAGAGACGGCTCCCTTTTCCAGGCCCCGTCACTGCGCCCCGGAAGGAGCCTATGCAACTGGGTTGTGCTCGGCTTACCCCTTCAGAACGGTTGCAACGCCTCCAGGCTGGTGAGTGCTTGTACTGCGGGGATGCTTCCCACTTTCTGGCTAGTTGTCCCAAAAGACCAAAAGACCAGGCTCGCTAGTCAACGTGGGTCAGCTAGCGAGCCCTGACTCAGATCCTGTACCCACTAATCCCCGACTTCAAGTCCCAGCCACTCTCCAACACCAGTCTTTGTCTCTGCCATTTTCTATCCTCATTGACTCCGGTGCTGAGGACAATTTTATTAGCCAAGAGCTAGTTAACCAGACCAACATACCCATTGAGCAACTCCCTGAACCCCTCCGTGTCACTTCCTTAGATGGATGCCTCCTAGCTACTGTAACACATCAAACCGTACCTGTTACGTTAACCCTGTCAGGCAACCATCATGAACACATATGTCTCAAGATCATGTCCCCTGCTAACACTCCCATCATCCTCGCTTACCCTTAGGCTTAGTTTACATAACCCTCAAATCGACTGGACACACCACACCATTCACGGTTGGAGTGGTCACTCCATGTTGAATAACATCACAGTCAAAAACAAATATCCCCTGTCGCTAATCAACTCGGCTTTCGAACCCCTTCAGGGTGCAACCATCTTTTCCAAACTGGACCTTCGTAACGCCTATCACCTTGTTAGGATTCGGCATGGGGACGAGTGGAAGACTGCGTTCAATATGCCTTTGGGACATTTGGAATATTTGGTTATGCCTTTTGGGCTCACCAACGCCCCTGTCGTTTTCCAAGCGCTGGTAAATGATGTTCTGAGGGATTTTTTGGACCGTTTTGTTTTTGTGTATTTGGATGATATTCTCATTTTTTCCAAGTCCCCAGCAGAGCACGTGGCACACGTTCGGCAGGTTCTCCAACGCCTCCTGGAGAATAAACTCTACGTGAAGGCGGAGAAATGTGAGTTTCACCAACAGTCCGTTCCTTTTCTGGGTTACATCATCGAGAGAGGACAAGTTAAGGCTGACCCAGAGAAGATCAAGGCGGTGACAGCATGGCCCACACCATCAACCCGTAAGCAACTCCAACGTTTTCTGGGTTTTGCAATTTTTTTTACAGACAATTCATTAAGAATTTCAGTCGAGTCACATCCCCCAAAGTGCCCTTCCTGTGGTCCCCTGAGGCAGAGCAGGCTATGTGTTTGTTGAAAGGACTGTTTTCCACTTCCCCTGTGCTGATTAACCCTGACCCTGCCTTGCATTTCATCGTGGAGGTGGACGCTTCAGATTCTGGGGTGGGAGCAGTCCTCTCCCAACGTTCCCCCTCAGATCAGAAGCTTCACCCATGTGCTTTTTTCTCAAAGAAGCTGTCACCCACCGAGAAGAACTATGATGTGGGTAATCGAAAGCTACTGGAAGTGAAGCTGGCGTTAGAGGAGTGGCGGCATTGGCTGGACGGGGCAGAGCAGCCATTTGTGGTCTGGACGGACCATAAAAACCTGGAATACATCCAATCCACCAAGAGACTCAACTCCCGCCAGGCCCGTTGGGCTCCGTTTTTCAGCAGATTTAATTCCACCCTGACATTCCGACCTGGGTCCCATAACACTAAACCTGACTCTCTGTCCCGTCAGTTCACGGATTCTGAGGAGGCTGGCGAACCGGAAGCTGTCCTGTCCACCTCCTGCATTGTGACTGCAGTCCAGTGGGAGATTGAGTCCCTCGTCAAAGCTGCTCAAGCCACGGACCCGGGACCAGGAGATGGAGCCCCGAATCGTCTTTTTGTCCCTGAGGCGGTACGGGCTCAGGTGCTGCACTGGATTCACACCCAGTAAGCCTGTCACCCAGGTATGCAAAGGACTCTGACATTGTTAAAAAGACATTTCTGGTGGCCCTCTGTGGAAGCGGATGTCCGGGCGTACGTATCGGCATGTTCTACCTGTGCTCGTGGAAAAGCCTCTCATCAATCTCCCTTGGGTCTGCTTCAACCACTTCCGGTCCCCAGTCGTCCCTGGTCCCATATTGCCCTGGATTTTGTCACCGGCCTGCCTAAGTCTGAAGGTAATGAAAATATACTTACCATCGTGGACAGGTTTTCTAAATCAGTTCACTATATAGCATTACCAAAATTACCGTCTGCCAGTGAGACAGCGGACCTCTTAGTCCAACATGTATTCTGTCCCCATGGAATACCTGTGGAAATCGTTTCTGATAGAGGCCCACAGTTTATCTTTCGTGTGTGGAAAGTGTTCTGTGCTGCTCTGGGTGCGTCTGTCAGTGTGTCATCAGGTTTTCATCCCCAATTTAACGGACAGACGGAGAGAGCAAATCAGGACCTGGAGGCGTCTCTCCGCTGTGTGGCAGCCCAGCATCCGACCTCCTGGGCTGAACATCTTACGTGGATAGAGTACGCACACAACTCCCTTACCACCTCAGCCACTGGCCTCTCTCCTTTTGAGGTAGCCTCGGGCTACCAGCCCCCCCTGTTTCCTGCTCAGGAGAGGGAGTTGGCGCTCCCTTCAGTTCAGGAGAACCTGCGCCGCTGCCGTGAAGTTTGGAACAACGCCCGTGAGGCCTTGCTGCGCACCTCCAAACGGAACAAGATGGTGGCGGATAGACACAGGACCCCTGCACCCCGGTTTCAGCCTGGCCAAAAGGTATGGCTCTCCTCCAAGAATATTCCTCTCCGGACAGAGTCCCGCAAGTTGTTGCCTCGGTTTCTGGGGCCTTTTGAGATCGAGGCCATTGTGTATCCTTCCGCAGTCCGGCTAAAATTGCCGTTGGCTATGAAGATTCACCCGACCTTCCATGTTTCTCAATTGAAGCCCGTCTCCACCAGTCCTCTGTGTCCCCCTGCAGATCCCCCGCCTCCTGCTCGGCTTATTGACGACCATCCAGCCTACACGGTTCGGAGACTCTTGGACGCTCGTCGGCGGGGTAGGGGTCTCCAGTACTTGGTGGATTGGGAGGGGTATGGGCCCGAGGAGAGGACGTGGATACCTAAACGCTTTATTCTGGACCCTCAGTTGATCAAGGACTTCCACCGTGACCACCCTGATAGGCCTGGCGGGATGCCAGGAGGCGCCCGTTGAGGGGGGGGTACGTTTATGGGAGCGGTTGTGTTCTCCCGTCCCGTGTGTGTTTGTTCTCTCGCTCCCATTTTCCCTGTCTGTCTGTTTTGTTGGAGCGGCTGGAAGTAGGTCAAGGGGCGTGGCCGGGCGATCAACTTACCTGCACTTCTGCTCAGCTGTTGCGGATTCCTCTGATCACGGCTGCAGTATTTAGACCCGGTTGGAACCTGTCTTCGGCGCCAGATCGTTACAGCTACCAAAGTGGTAACTTGGCTCCCAGTTGCAATCGTCTTTTTTCCGTGCTTGTAAGTTTTTTGCCTTGTCTTTTTCCTCGTGCTCCACTTACCTGTGTGTTTCTTTTTTTTGTCGTCTGATCCAGATCTACGCCACCCGACCTGTTGCCTGAGACTGCTGTTCCGCCAGCCATTCGCTCCTCAGACCTTCTATCTCCCTGCTTGGATTCCTGTGAGAGTTTTTTGGACACGCCACACTCAGCCCACGCCCGCTGCAGTCCTGTTCTCCTCCACCTGCGCAGCTAACTGTCCCTGGCTGCTTTGTTTTTTCTGTGACGATCATTAAAATACTGATCGATACTCTGTGTTCTGGGTCGTAGCCACAGCCATAACATACAGAGGGCGAACACAGCTACAAAAAGTGTAGAGAAACACAAAGGAAACAATGTGCTACATCCATGATCGAGAGATGACAGTGCGATTAAACAGACCACCATTCATACACAAAAAAAGCAGTCCAAGATTGACAATCACCAGTACATAAACCAACAAACATCAGACGTGACTACTTCTGCTGGTCGCTGTACAAAATAGAAAGACAGCACGTTTTTTTCAGACCTAACAGATCTAAGTGGAAGGTTTCTGAAGCTGTTGGCGAGGACAGACAGTATAAATAGTAAATAAAGTGTACCCACTCTTTAAGTAAAACAATTAGGTGACAGAAAAAATTATTATTGACCATCACGTAATCTTTAAAGTCATATATTCGAGTAAAATATCAAGTATTGTTGGTTTCACCTTTCAGCTATTTTTCAATGTTATACTGCCATGGCAATATTCTTTCTGATAAGCAATTATGTTAATCAAGTTTTTAAATTGAAAGCAAATTAGGGGAGTAGAATGGGGGAAAAAATAGGGAGGAATAGGAGGGAGTGAGAAACAAAATAATAGACAGAGGGAAAGAGAGAGTGGGAAATGAAAAGTCAAAGTAGGTAGGTAGGTGAACGTGACAAGAGGATGAAGAGGAAGGGATGGGGCAAGATAGACAGAGTGAGAGTGTGATTTGAGAGAAAAATGTGGTGAGGGAGAGAGAGTATAAAAGGTTAACACGTGGGCCATGAGAGATCTACAACGCTGTAACAAACCCAATTTCCCCTCAACAAAAGATCGATGGACCACATTAAATTCAATGTCGTTCCAATCCAAGGCAATGAAAACAATTACTGTGTCCACGCCTAATCAAGAATGCATTGGCTGCGAATTGATGTGTGTTGGGACTGCAGCAAAGCTTGCACAGCGGTGGCATGAATCGCAGCAGGAAAGTTATTTGTGTACAGCAGCAAAAGGTTAGTTAATGCTGTGCATTAACAGAACTAGTTTGGTTAGAGGAAAAAAATGTTTTATAAGATATTGTGGCTTTAAGTACCACCTAACTACAAAAGATTCCTTAATATTTAATACTCTCTTTGAATATCATTTATTGAATCCATTTCATTGTCATTTCATTCAACAATGGTATTTTAGTCAGGGAAACTTATGTCAAGGGATTTACCTTTTGTGCCAAATGGTTAGTTAAAATTGCTATTATTTGAGGAAAAAATCTGAGAACTTTGCAGGGACAACTAATGCCCTTGACCATACATGAACATTGGATGTTCAGAAAAAATAAAGCCCAGCACATGAGGATGTTGGGTTGGTAGATTACACAGTGAAAAAGTTTCACCTGTAATAATACGACTGGATATTACTACTCAGCTGGCCAAGCAGCTGATGAATGAATGTGAATAATGCAGCTGATGCAAATCTGCTGATGCAAGTGCAACTTCGGTTCTCTGCCTCAACTAATGCAATGCTTAATTTCTAGTAGCATTCATTTATTTAAAGACAGTATCACATTGAAGATTTCGGTGAATAACTGTAAAGATTTACAAAGAATACACAGCAGCTAGCAGCTAGCAGCTAGCGGGGCGAGCTAGCTACTGGCAGGATAGAGACAGGGTAGGTCAATTTAAACATGTCTGAGTTGAAAACGCATCTTGTCGTCACGTAAGGGCCCTGTTCATGTTGCACAGACATTTTAATTGCATTTTGTGTCTGTTAAGAGGTACAAAGGCACTCTAAAACTTCCCCCGACAACTGCCGTTTTAGCTGAGTGGAAGCTTGTAGACGTAGCTGCAGCTACACCGATTCGGCTCGTTTTTTTTTCTATCGACTGTACTTGCATATTTATAGCGATCAAGATTAACAGCAAACAATATCATAACTGAAAATGTGTACATCTAAACATCTTAATTATAATACAAGCATACTTCTCAAACAAAGACATATATGGAACATTATCAGCCAAACTCATATTGGTCAAACCACAATACAAGAGAGAAGCCCAACACCTCCATTAAGAGTATTTGCAGGGAGAGAGCAACAAGGAAAACATTTTTTGGTATGCCTGTCCATTTGATTACCAACATTTCAGACCATGCACAGCATGACAAAATTGAGATTACATAGAATTTCAATGCTACATCCCACACCGCTGCTGTGAGACAGAAAAGAAAGAAAAAGGAAAATCCGAAATGTCAGTCTGCATAAAAAAGCTGAAATTCCCAGCTGTATGTTCAGAAGGATTTGGATAGTTATGCTGCCAATATTGGTCTCCAAATGCTGGCGGACAAGTTGGGTTTTCCATTAGTTATCCGGGATGACACCAAGTGATGCAGCTGACAGACGGCTAGCGACAAAATGTGATTGGGTGTCAGGGTCAGTTGTGTTTGAAAAGAGAGAAAGTGGAATTGGAAGGGAGGCCAGCAATCGATAACCACCATCCCCCAAACAGGTGAATAGTCTTTGGCAATGAAGGTGATGCCAGTTTTAATGAATACCACTGAGCAAACCAAACCCTTTTATGACTGCTGTCACATCAGATAGCTGTCAAATACACAGCAGACAAAGCCATCAACTGACGGCTGTCACACTGGAGGTCTGAGTAAGGTAAAAGTCTGCTGTAAGTTTGTTCCTGATGTACTCAACTGCTGAAGCCAAGACAAAATGGGTGACAGTGAAGATCTGTTGAGTCTTTTATATCTTTTACCATACAAGGTCCACAGCAGTTATTCTATTAGTACAACAATGTAAACTGATGAATTAATTCCAGTTAGTACTTGTAGTACTACAAGTATTTAATGTTAAGCTAAAGTCAATGAAACTCAATAAACCAGGAAAGGGAGTGATTCTGCCCTTTGATCTGCTGGAAGGTGTGGTGGAATTTCCGGAAACACCATGGCGTGGTATGATGAGACAAAGGGAAAGCTTAGCCAACATCAGGTCATTCATAGGTCACAGGTCAGGGGACGAGAACATTTGGCCAGTCTCTGCTGTATGATAGGGAATGTTTTGTCTCCTTTTGGAGGTCGTGGGCCAGCCACACTTTTTAGCCTACTTCCCTGAGAGAGAGATAGGCTGAATTAGGCTTTAGCATCTGTGTTTAGGCGATTGCAATATCTTTGTTTACCTTAAAGGTTCAGCTAAACATAATGCCTCCAGCATGCGTTTAAATACACCTTCAGGAAGACAGGAACTTCAGAGAGTTGGGACGGCACTGCACAGTAACATATTGGGCCCTATTTTAACGATCTGAAACGCAAGTGTGAAACACAAAACGCAAGTAGCTTTGTGGGCGGATCTCAGGCGCTGTTGCTATTATACCGGCGGGATAAATTACTCTTGCGCCCGACGCAAATCTTAAATTGGTTGGTCTGAAGTAGCTAGGTGTGGTTTGGGTGTAACATGAAAATAACCAATCAGAGCGTCATCTCACATTCCCTTTAAGAGCAGGCGCGCTTGTTCCATGGCGGATCCAAACGCACCACCTGCACCTGTTGTGCCCCTTCCTCCTCCCCCCAACTCCATCTCAGGATTGTACTGTAAAGTGCCTCCTGATCTATCCAAACACCTGAAGTGCATTTTCAGTAATATTTTTCTTTGTAATTATGTATGGTTTTCAAAAATGGGAACTGCTGTAGATGAGAGAAGTGTATGCGCGTTGTGCACACGCTACATTATGGCCAAGCATTCGTCCCTAAAATAGCTTCTGAATAACGCGCTACTGACTTTAGACTAGCGCCACTGACTTTAGACTAGCGCCACTGACTTTAGACTAGCGCCACTGACTTTAGACCAGGTTTTTCCTGGTCAGTGGCGGAACTGTTTTCTGAAACTGCAAAATAGTACCACGTAACGTTTGTGCCGGAACACGCCTCCTCTTTTTGCTGAATCGCCCCCGGGAGCGCAAATACATTCCCTAATTTACCGACGTGTGTCTGTGGAGGGAAAAGTCCGCTGTGCGTCAGGTGCAAAATAGGAATGACACATGCGTCGGTGTACAAAGGCAATTGCGCTGAGTGCAAGATAGGGCCCATTGTGGTTATACTGTACTGCCTGCTTAATTGTCTCCTTAATTGAGTGTTCATTAAATACTTCTGTGTTGTCATAAGTCTCCCGAACCGTCTTCACATATGTGAAATGAGTTGTGCTGCTCCTGAGTTTTTCCTTAACAGAAGGCTTTAATGTGAAACATTTCTGTAGGATGTACTATTCATGTTTACTTATTGTCATGTAATAATCCAGCTGTTAGTCTAGTGGCGGCCAGGCTGGGGTGGTTGTGACCTACCTACGTCACAGGGCTGAAAAGCAGCTGTGAAAGAGACTGTAGTAGAACACATGTTGCGGTGGAACAGCTTAGTGAGAGACTGCTGAAGAGAATTGTGTTTTCTGACTTGTCGTAATGTTTTCCCCGCGGAGTTTGTGTTAATGTTATGGCTACATTTTGAATGTCAAACAAATGAACTGTCAACTGGGTGTCAACACTGTTGGAAACTACACTGACTGACGGAGGAAGAGGAGCAGGCTGGCCTGCTGCCGAAGCTGAAGACGCCAAGCCAAAGGACGATCAGATAGGCCTCTAACCCTTACCTTCAGTCCCTTACCTTCAGTTAGTTTTTAAATGCACGAGTAAAACCAAGCTCTGGTATAATCCTAGACTTAACAAGAGTAATCATGTTTCCCCAGAGTTGGTTATGCCGTGACATTATTCATTCAAATCACTTCTACTTCGCTGCTTTTTTCATTTGGTGATAAGATACTGTCACTACGATGTACTGAGGTGGCTGTTAGAGTGGGTTGTCCGTTAATCGCAGGATTGGTTCGATACCTGTGTCCTCCTGTCTGTATGTTGAAGTGTCCTTTAGCAAGACACTGAACAGATTTATGATTTCCAACATCTCTAAAAAGTTCAAGGTGACAAAGATTCAACACTGATGTTACAAAAATGATTTAAAATGATTTTGAAATATTTTTTTAATTCATGTTAACGACCAGCGTGAAACAAACGACAAGGGACTCATGAGGCTTAGAATTAATCACGATTGTGAAGCTAGCTGCCAGAAATGGTAACACTGTATATAAATATTCATTAGGTATATGAAACTGGACCTAAGATCCCTCGGGTACCTGCGGCATCCTAATTACATCAAAGCATGAGATAATGCTATTATAAAAAGTGCTTGATGAGACGATTAGCAGCACTTTGAAAGCAGGCAGCAGCTTGTACATCTGGTTTTTATGCTTCTGCATGTGGCTCATATTAAGTGGACAGTACAGTCTGCATTCTCTGAAAGAAAACAGCATAGCGAACATGCACACAGAGGCATGACATTTAGTTTTTGTAGATATATCTACCACCTTCAGCTCCAGCACAACAAAAGGTTAAACAACGTGGAAAGAAGACAAAAGAAAGCTGCTGTCAAGCTGAATGACAAAACAATAATGGGCAAATAATGTGGTTTTCATGGTGAAATTTAGAGGGTGGCTTTCTAAGACTTACCCTGAGCTCAACAAGTCCTCCAAACCATACGACCACATAGGTTGTTTGTTCATACCCTATTATAGGAATGTTTCAAAAATTAGCGCCCATAGCGGTGGCAGGAAATACGACCCACAGGAGCATTTTACGTCCTCGTACCTAAACCTAACGGTTGTGGTTTTAAACAGGTTGTTAACGTTGTGAAACGGTCACAGTTTGGTTAGGTTTAGGCATTAAAACTACTTGGTTAGGTTCAAATCAGTAGATAGGGTTAGCAAGTAAGTAAGTAAAATTTATTTATACAGCGCTTTTCACAGACAGGGTCACAAAGTGCTTTACAATGTGTATAGATGATAAAACATAGTAGAAAAAGGAATAGGTTAGGGTAACTTTCCTCCTAGAAACTAAGGATGATTCTCAATAGATAGCTTCCATTAATCTGGCATAAAACAGAAACTTTAATACATTACTCCTCGTTTTATTGATATCCAATTGCTTAAAGAAAAAACATTGTATTTATCACTGATAAGGCACTAAATGGATTGGCCATAATCGAAACCTACTGCTGTAAACCGATAGAATACGATATGCAAGGGTGCACACTTAGGTCAGCAGAGCTCTTCTCGCAATTCCAAACGCTAGATTTGCTGAGCGTGCATTTGCTGCCTGCCATGTGAAAAAAATGAAACTACAGTATACACTGGGTGTTGTGACCCAGTGGTCTAAAGGCCCCCATCCACTACATACACTATGCAATAACAGGGCTCTCGCAGGTTCATTGCTAGTGCGAGATGGGTCTAAGAAAGTATTGGCACATTGGCACAAAACACCAGCTATCAACAGCTTCAGTCCAAACATAACATATGTTTGTATGGGCTTTCAAACCTAATATCATTCGAACTCTGGGGAGCACTATCTCACCAACTACCGCACAAACAATGAAACTTGAACCAACTAAACTTATACACATACTGTATGCAAAAAAAAAAACGTATAGAGAGGCTGGCGAGCCACTGAGACTGTGCTCAGCCTTACGCAACACAGAATCCCACTGTCCTCCTTCACACCTATCCTCTGAGGAAAGGCAGAGCGAGGTGATGGAACAAACAAAGACCAAACAACACTAAAAGAGGGAGAGGAAAAACAAATAGAGTGGAAGGAGACGAGCGGGAGATGAGGGCTGCAAATTGGTTAGTGGCGAGAGCGAGAGTAGGAGTGAGGGAGAGATCCAGAGGACAGGAAATAGAGGACGAATAGGAGAATGAGGAAGAATTAAACATGAAGATGATTGAGGGAGACATAAGACAGAACGCTCAAAGCAGAAGCTGCAGCAGAAGAAACTGTCTACAACAATATAATACAATGCACAAGCCTCAACAGGTGAATAAATGTCCCCACATATACAGAATTTTAAACTTGGGGAAAATAGAAATATTATTACTACTGGTAATCAGTAGCAGCAAATATCCTGAGTTTATTTCAGGAATTGGAATTTCTGATCGAAAAAAGTGTTTTCTTAATTAATTCCAATTGCAGTAACTTTGCCCTTTTTAATGCTGCGCTAGGCTGCTGTCAAATCCACTTGCTCCAGATGTTTCACATTAAAAGGCTACCAGGAAGGATGGGATTATGTCCTTTAAGCTGCTGAAAGACGTTTATTGTTTTATTATGTGCAACATCTGTGCAGGAAATTTTGCAACAACAGTAGTTTAACACTCCCGCAGTCTCGCATTCCCAGACCTAGCCCCACAGCACTGTGGAGTAAGGTCTGGCACACCACACACATTCAGGGATTAGCATTTCTTTAAACCAATCACAATCGTCTTGAGCGGCGCTAAACTGCGACAGTGGCTTTGAAAATGGCTACTGAGGACATTTGCACCCAGCAAAAGAAAACACCACATACAATATGAAATGAAGTTAACTATTCACACAAGACAGTAACATGAGCTTTTAAATTAGCTGGATACATGGTTAAACCTCATTTGCTCTTACCAGTGTATCGCTGTGTGTACTTCGTCCACAGCAATCCAACCAATCGGTTCCGAGAGTAAATGCTGTGAACATACTGTATTATTTGTAAATCAATCATTCCCCAAAAGAACCAAGCAGGCCTGCCTTGTTGCACGATTACAAATTTTCTTCAAAACTTTTCCTGTTTTAGTGTAAAGCTTGCTAGCTCGAAGTTTGTTGTTGTTTTCCGAAGGAAACAGAGTTTGAGAACGGCAACACACAGAGAGCGGAAGGCAAGGGTCATCCGGCAGTGCTGGATGTGAGGCAATTATCCTGGTAATGTATGTTGATCCAGACTACCTAACACAAAGTGATTAGAATTAATAAGTGACGGATTGACAAAATATTCTTAGTTAGTTACCCGGTTCCTGTTTGCTTATCAACGCGTCTTCCTTCACAGATGTTTCACATTAAAAGCTTCCCAGCAGCTTCAAGTGCATGAACTTCCATGCTCAAATAACGATATCACCTGCGATAAATACACTGATATTAAAGTGTATTGAGATCTGTTGCTTTCAGTATTCTGTTAAAAGACAACAAAGTGCTTGATGAATTTATAACAGATGAATTATATCATTTTCAACATTCTTTTATTGAACAAATTGAACATAGAATTGAATTTAACAGGCACCGCAATAAAAGAATGCCAGTTACATTTTGAAGTGCAGTTTTCTACTGATATGTTCTTTTAACTAACACAAAATGAGTGTCTTTTGCGATATGTTGCAGCCTTTCGAGATGTGTTTATTGCGCCAGTTGATATTGCGATGTCGATAACAAAAACAATATATTGTGCCGCCCTATGCTGTACTGATTAGTGCTGTGGAATGCTGAATTTATCATGTGTGCCATTATTTGAGCGGACTACTGACTTTTATTTGAAAATAGTTGGTAGTTGTGTGGTAGCTGCAGTAACAAGAGTAGTAGTAGAGTGACTAGTAACTACAATAGCTGTGGCAGCAGTACTGTAGTACATTAGTAGTCATAGTAGCGCTACAGTAAGTGGATTGTCTCCTTGTGGCTGACAGCTGCCTTATTCAAACTATAAAAGAGAATAATAAAACCTCCAGCGGCTGGGTAAGCCAATGATGACGAAGACAGACAGACGCAATGGAAGAGAGAGGAAGAAAGAAAAGAGAAGCAGGGAGTTCACCAGGGAGGAAGGGGAGGATAAGGAGGTCAATCTGCGGGGAGAGGAGAAAAAGGAAAGCGTGAAGGTAGAGGAGAGCAGGGGGCAATTAGGAGGAGACAGGAGAGTGTTGTATGTGGAGCGAGAGAGATGGAAAGATGAAGAGCAAGGCGGAGAGACAGGTGGGCGATGATGATGAGGACAGGTAAAAAAAAAAGATCAATGACAGGAGGAGGAGAGGACGACAAAGGGAAGGACAGGGAAGGAGGAGAAAGATAGGGAGGAATGGAGGTGCATGGAGTCAAGTGTGTTGAAAATGCATTATCTGACTGAGATATCCATATCATATAGTCGGCAGCACCCCAGCTCTACCGCAAACACACAACAAATGCCCTGCATGTGTGTGTGTGTGTGTGTGTGTGTGTGTGTGTGTGTGTGTTTTTTTTTTTTTTTTGTTTTTTTTTGTTTTTTTTTTTTTTTTTGTGTGTCCCCCCCCAAAAAAAAAACCCTTTTAAGTTTCCGGGCTGCTGCAGTTCTGCACCATTCAACACAATCTGTCACTCAGCTGGTTGCACTGACACAAAGAAAGACAAACACACACGAACGCACGCACGCACACACACACACGCACACACACTTAGAATCTAAAAGGTTTTGTCACAGAGAGGAGATCTTAAGCTGCCACACGCAAGCATCTGTTCCACACAGTTACATTCATGTGACAGTCATGAAAAACCTATTCCATCTTAAAACACACACACACACACACACACACACACACACACACACACACACACACACAGAAACATCAAGACATAAACACAAACAGGTAAAAAGACACTCATACTCATACGAAGCACAGCGTAAATTCCTTCAGGAAGACTTCTAAATTTATCACTTTTCTCTCTCTTCTAAAACTGAACAGCTGTTAGAGGCGTTCACTTTTCTTTTAACCAATCAGAAGCGGCCATGAATTTCACGAGCCAATCTAGCATGACATCCCTGTTTTAAACCTGTCTTCTCTCTGCTGCTCAGTTGTCATTTCAGGCAGAGAGCACAATCCTCCTCCTCCTCCCCTTCTACCTCCAGTCTTCATCATACACAGCTTCCTGGGTCCTCCGGCAGACTGCTCCCATCGGCCTTCAGGCTCCCTCACATCACCACCAGTGTCTAGACTCTAAAAGACTCTAGTTTAATCTCCAAAGACTCTGTACATTTCATATTTTGCATATGTACAAATACATTTTGCATATCTGCAACAAAGTCTCTCCTGATTGAAATAAAAGCAACAACAAAAACAAATTCAAGTAAGGCATATAAATAGTGTTGGGAGTAACGTGTTACAAAAATAACGCAATTACAGTGATGTATTCCTTTTTGCTGTAACACAGTAATATAACGCATTACTAATTCAATACAAGTTTTTGTTTTTTTTAAGAATTCACCAACAATGCGAAAATTTCTTCGCAGGAAAAAAAAAGCTGCGAGTGTTATTTCCTGTTGCTGTATTTGATGGTTGAGATGACTGCAGAGACAAATACATTTGCGAGATGGACATTATTTTCAGGAGTTATTACGCTGCGTTGAAGCGAGCTGTCCCGTCTCAGTTCCCGTGGTCAGAGCCAGAGCCAGAACCAGAACCAGAGACGGTACGGACAACATCTGTGTCCCAACAGGTGACAGTACGTCAGTGTGGACAGCAGTGTGTCCGAGCAGCTGACAGATTGAAACATGTCGGGCAAAAACGTTTGTCTTTTACTGTGACCATTTACTGTTCAATATGTTGCAAAGTGAGCCACTTAAGCTTGACAGACACGTTTTGCAGCTAGCGTCACGTTCATGTCAGTAAGCTAGCAAGAGAACACAACAGACAACTTCTGTGTATGCTACTTCAAAATAAGCACTTCCTGTGACGGTTCGCAGTAAAACTATATTACTGTTAAACAAATAAGGTTGTGTACCTTTTCACATATCAGCTGTAAATCAAGTACTCTAAATAATGTAAATAGCGAGTTTTAATCACACTATTGACCATTTCCTTTAGACTGTTTTAAACTAAACAACATGACTTTTTACAACAATGCCGTACTTCAATACAACCATAAGGTACTTTTAAACAAGTATTTTCTTTTCTCCTACTTGCCTATTGTACGTTTTACTTATCTATTTTTATAGCTTTAGTTGCTTTGCATATTCATATTAATTATACAAAATATTATGAATAATCTATGATGTATTAAAGTGGATAAAGATGAGACTTTATTGATCCGGTGGTGAAATTCACAAGCTAGCTGCCAAGTCCAACTTCCGCTGTTATTTTGATGAAAGTAACTCAAAAGTAGTGTAACGCATTACAAATCAGAGACAGTAATACTAATTACTCTCAAATGACAGTAACTAGTAATCTATAATGTATTACAATTTGGAAGTAACTTGCCCAACACTGCTCTCAAATGACAGTAACTAGTAATCTATAATGTATTACATTTTGGAAGTGACTTGCCCAACACTGCATATAAATGTGCACAAATAAACACAACACAACTCTCACACATAGGTACCAAGCACACAAACAAACTACAAATATATGCATCCACAGAGACACAAAACACACAAACACACACACACTTGAGTGTTTAAGGAAGGTCACGGTGTGGTCTGACGGCTGATGCATGACGAGGCTGTTCAGGGAAAGAATACCTAATCAAATCAACACACTGGCAACTAACACACAAACACACACACACACACACACACCAATTTAAACAGAGTATATTCAGGTGTTTTCAAAAGTGAATCTTATTTGTCACTAAACAGGAGAGCCTTCAGAGCATTGAGAATTGTGTTAGGCTGTGTTTTTTAAAGAGGCAGCCAGCTTCAGGTTACACACACACACACACACACACACACACACACACACACACACACACACACACATAAAATAAATAAATAACTTTTATTTAATTCTTTTATCCACAGCACTCGCCAGAGACACACGTCTTCAGCCGGTGTTGTGCCAAATTTTGCATTTCTGCCGAGAATTGCACCCACCTCGCAGCCAGGAACATTCGGGCAGCAACATAGGATAATTTCTGCCGAATAATGCATGCACCCCTTAACACTCATCTCCCAAAAATTGCATCCACCTCACGGGCAGCGAGAAATGCTACTACTACTGAGTCTAATAAAACATAGATGACTCTGAAATTCAAAATTTTTTTAGAATTCAGAATCGTTTTTTAAAATACTTTTTTCCCTTGAAAATAATTAATTTCCCATTGTGGAAGCAGTTCTCGGCAGGCATGCAAAAGTCAACACAACACCTGCGGCAGTTCAGTGTTGCTGCTTGTTTGTGCAAATCTCTCTCTCTTTTAACTACTGAATTAATGGGCAACTATTGTTATAATCGATTTATCAGTTTGAGTAATTTTTTTATGAAAAAAAAGTACAAAATTAAATAGTGTCATAATGATTTAAAAGGACAAAAAAGTGTGTTTTTGGAGGCAGACGGAAAGTGTGACCTTTGAAGTGCAGGAAATATGACGTGCTGCTGCTCATTTCCACGCTGCCTATTAATTGATGGCTCATCATGCTGCTGCCAGTTGGTGTTCTCTTTCTATTTGGGTCTGTTTGAGTCAACCATATTTTGAATCAGGTCTATTTATCATGATGAAGACCAATGTCGATTGCGATGCGCTGGTCATTTTAAATGCATTGTCATGGAAAATAACATTTTAAAAAACAGTTGAATCTTCGCAGAAGTGTAAAGCCCAGTTCAGATCGAAGATTCGCGATGAAACGACTTGAAATTTGCAAGGTGCCGGTCTGCAACGTTCTGAAACCTGCGAGTTCACACCAATGCGACGAGACGAGACGATGTATCATCTTCCCAGCAACGACTCTTTGTACTGCCATTCTAACTTCCAACTTTCAGGCTTTTGCTCTCTCTAGGTCGCTCGACCAGATACTGTGCTTGCAGGCGCTCATTGATTTTCCGGGCTGGCTCAGACCGAGGCACATTTTCCCTGCAATGTTCTAAAATGGTTTTGTCTCATCGCAAATCTTTGAAGCTTTTAATAAATCTTTTTTAAATGAGTAAATACATCCAACCGCCCCATGACAGATTTAACTTTCACTTTCCAATATCCATGACCGACAGTCGCCCAAACCCCCGACCCACATGAATCGATGATCATTCGACAATAGGCAAAACTTGACAAATCTGATTTGACTATGAAAATTCTTAGTCGGGGATGCCCCTACCCTTCAGTGTGCCTTGGATTGATTTTTCAAGGAGACTTGCATGTGAGACCAGATTTTACCCATGCATGAGTCCTTCACAAGATGGAACAGGTGGTCTAATTATCCTCAGATATATTTGGATTGGGTCTGACTGTCGACGGGTCCATTTCAGATCTGGTACAACCTTTTGGATCCCTGAAAACCTCTGCTGTACAGCACTTTGGCCAAAGTTGACTTAAAGGAGCCTTTTTTTTCGAGCTTCCTACACATAAAATCATTTGATTGAGGTCTTAGGATATAATATCATAATATCAGATCAACATGTTCTTACCAGCACCAGTCATTTCTAGGACAAATGTTAAATCAACAATCAGCATCACATCTATAATTTTAGAGATGGTTAATGTAAACTGGTTTGAAGGCCATTATTGGCTCTAATGGTGGTGTTACTCCATGCTTTTTGAGAAACTTCATGTTCGGGGATGGAGTGATTCCTGTAATATGGCTGTCTGTTTGAAAATAACAAACCAAACAAAAGGGAAAGTCTTTCCAAGGTCTTTAGTAAGTGCACTGAATAAATCAGGTCTGAAAACAACACAGTTCCAAGTCAGCAGCTTCTACTCTTAGATGCCCTAAATTGAATTTTAAAACTTATTCTGTCTTTGTCTTCATGCATCTCTTTCTATTCCATTCTTGAAAATAGTTCTACCTATAGTAGGTTTCTGCACAAACTTGCTGAAAAGAATCCATCTCATCGGTATTCTCCACTATCATTATAAGGAAGTAATATTTCCCTCACCTTCTTGCTCCACGTGAGTACAACTGAATATTTACATGTACAACTATACTAACTTATAGCTAGCTAACTTATAAGCTCTGTTTCCCTTGACAAACGTTTTACTGATTCAAGGTCCCAAATCACATTTTCACCTGCATCTCTTTCCACAAGACTTATGTTTGAAACATACGTGTGTAATAAAATGATCAAATATATGGTTCATAGAAAACAGCTAACATTTCATGAACACAATGTCAAAACAAGAAAATAATGGGCCATCCAGTCTGATTACCAGGTTGCTTAAATATAAAATAATATTTAGTACATGAAGCACCTAGAATGTGACAAAAAAAACTTCACTTGTTCTCTGTTATATTTATTGATCACTTAAAAAAAAAAAATTCACACATCAGCAGGGACTTGACACAAATCTATAAGAGAGGTAAACTGGGAGAGAACTATCTCAGTGGTATATAGGCTGTGCTGCATCACTGTGAGGAGGTGTGTGTGTGTGTGTGTGTGTGTGTGTTGTGTAGTATGTGATGGGAGGAAGCATGTTGGTGTGTGTATGTGTGCATCTGTGCATTTATAGTGGGGGAGGTTGGATGTGTGCCTTTATGATTGTGTGGTATGTGTGTTTTCTTGGGAAACAGGCTTGATTCTCTTCCTCCAGCAGTGCAAATCCACCTCATTGATTAGCCTCCTTGTGGCTACGCTATCGATCCTTTGACTGCTAGACCTCAAAGAGCACCGCTTTCTATGTGTGTGGTGTGTGTGTGTGTGTGTGTGTGTGTGTGGGTGTGTGTGTGTGACGTTATTAGCCACAGAACGCTGCTCCTTTGGCTGCCCTTCACACTATGCGCTCAAACTAACTCCAATCGACCACAGATATGCTATAGCTGCTGCAATTGCTGCTGTTGAGTGTGTGTGTGTGTGTGTGTGTGTGTGTGTGTGTGTGTGTGTGTGTGTATGTCACATCCAATCTCGGGAACCTTTGAGAGCCCAACTCAGTCCAGATGTACAGAGCACCTAGCGATAACACACTCCCCAAATCCCTGCACTGAATGAAAAAAGATACACACAAAACGCATCTCTACACAATCACACACTCACTCACACACACACACACACACACACACACACACACACACACACACACACACACACACACACACACACTCGAACAAAGGCAAGCAAGCGCCAGTGTTTTCCATGAAGGAAAGCAGCCTCTTGTTCTCTTTGATAATTTATTCATGGGCTGAAGGAAAAAGACAACATACGCCAGCAGTCCAACGGGAGCTACAAAGAGAGAGAGGCAGAGGGAGGGACAAATGAAGGAGAGATGGAAAAGAATGGAGGTGAGGAGAGAGTGAAAACTACTACAGAGATAAAGGAGTCCCTAAAAGCACCGCATGTTTTTGTAGCTCTTGTGTCCTTCAGTTGTCCTGTCTCTTTCACACGTTTTCACTACATTCACGAGTGTGTGTGTCATATCTTTGAATTTACTTAACTCAAGACCTGGCGTGTGTTATCGGACTAAAGATTTCTGCCTCCAACAGTGGTAAACATATGACATGTTTTTAGGCATCTGAGCAAGCATTTTTCTGATGAGAACAATCTCAGAATAAATAATGTGAAAAATTATGATGAAACATGTCTACAAGCCTTACCTTTGCCCCAACAACAACCTCCATATACATATGGCCTAATTCTCATCTTAACATTTAAATCCTGGTGCAATCAAATGGCTTATTTTCAGAGGATTTCCTTTTTCTTCTTTGAGCTAGATTTACATTATTTTGTTTTCATTTTTAAGTAGGGCTGAAACGATTCCTTGAGTAACTCGAATAATTCGATTACTAAAAATTCTCGATGCAAAATGATTTGCCTCGAAGCTTCGTTTAATCAATGTTACCAACGTTGTATCGCTCACGGTGTTTTCCGCACGGATGATTATTACTGTCGCACAGCGGCCTGACGCTGCTGGCGACACATGCCGTGAAGACTGACGGCAGCGTAAATAGTGAGGGGCTAAGAGAAGAGACAGGCTAGAGAAAACGACAGAAAGTGTCCAAAGTTTGTAATCAGTTCAAACGTAATTAAAATGAAAACTCTTTACTGTAACTAGCTTACCACAATAATAGCACGACGTCAATGCTTAAGCATCTCAACAGAAAACATTGAATCTAACTTAATCCTCCATAACACGAAGCGGACCCGACAAAAGTAAATCAAAGAGTCGTATGGACGATGAAACTACACCAAACACAACAACTACCAAAAACAAAGACAAGAAAATACGTGGTGGTGGTGACCACAATTTGATCTAAAGAGACGACTTGCTGACTATCCCCAAAACAGCTGATTGTTGCGCACCATTTTCTCACTCTCTCTCTCTTCACGGAGAAACAGCTGATCAACGATCTACTAGCATAAGTGTAACAGAGCTGTGTGACATTGTAATCAAATATATAAATGAAAATAGGTTGAGTATAACTAATATTTACATATAGGCCTATATACAGATCAGTCTCAGGTTGAAACTTGTAGTTCTGAAAGTTAAGTTGCACAACTTAAGGTAATGTTTATGTATGTTTAATGTATGCCTTAGTTTGAGGTTGTTATTGCATTTCAGAAAATGTTTTCTTTAAAAAACAATGTAATATGACACTTAAATGCACTTAATGTTTAGTTTTTTGAGAACTAATATATACCTATAACTAATAACTAATAACATAAGATATTGTAAGCAATGTAAGCAATAACAATGTTGCTTTTTTTTCTGAAAATTAAACCAAACTATTGTATATTATTGCTCTTCAATAAAACAAAAGTATTTCTTATCCAATTACTCGATTAATCAATGGAATAATCGGTAGAATACTCGATTACTAAAATAATCGATAGCTGAAGCCCTATTTTTAAGCAGCGCTTCGAGCCAAAAAACGATCTCCATGCACACAGGAATTTCAGGTCCAGTAGAAGAACTAATTTATGTTTAAACTAACACGTCCAAAACGTACATGTCATGGCCAATCACGTATATGGGGAATGTGCGTGCCGGGTTAAACAGGAAGCAGCATGTATACTCCGCCAGGTTAGTGGTAGTTGCTTCTTCTTTGTTTGGACCGACGACCAGTCCTGTATGAAGTACTTGAAAGCAATACTTGAGTAAAAGTACAAGTATCCTACCAGAAAATGACTTTGGTAGAAGTCAAAGTCACCTTTTAGAATATTACTTGAGTAAGTCTTAAAGTATCTGATGTTTTCTGTACTTGATTATGAACTTTATGGCCAAAGGTGTGTAACGTTATCTTCATTACCTATGCGGGGGGCGGGGGGGGGGGGGGAGTCATTATGCTTCCTGCTCTTCTTCTTTAGTTTTGGCCTATTTTTTTTTTTTTTTTTGCCACTGGCAACTAACAGGCATTAGGTCACCAAATGGAATGGAGGGTGCATTATTTTGGCAATTTAGGAGCAATGATTCGCCAAACCTGTTTTTTTCCAGTGTAACAAATTTCGCAAAGCAGCTCCGTTGTTTTTAAACCAAAACAGGGGCAGCAGAGTTTCACATTTCTCCATTTTAGGGACTCTGAAACTCCGGAGTAGTGTGGACGTGAGGCGTAAACGTCGCAAAATATATTCGTTACATAATGTATTTGTTCCAAAATGTATTAGTGCGTAAGGACACAAGTACATAAACACACACACACACACACACACACACACACACACACAGATGTCAGCTTCCAATCAGAGTTGTTGTCTAATTAGCTCAGGGTAGGAAGTGTGGAGAAGGAGACAAAGTTGAGCTTTGACAACCCCAATCAAGCTGAATAAAAATGGTTCATTTGAATACAGAGAGAAAAGGCAGACTACTTGATATTCTAGTGTGTCTGTATATTCTAGTTTGTCTGTCATGCTGAATGTCTGTGCATGACTGTCTACATTCATAGCGACAACCATATGCAGTTTTATCCATTTATTTATTATTATTTTTTATTTATCTATACTAGTGCTGTCAAACGATTAAAATATTTAATCCTGATTAATCGCATTAATGTCATAGTTAACTCGCAATTAATTGCACATTTTTATCTATTCTAAATGTCCCTTGATTTCTTTTTGTCCCATTATTTATTCTGATTTTAATGCTCTTATCAACATGGAAAAGTGGATCGGCTTGCTTTGTGCAAATGGTTTTTTTTATTGAAAACAACATTGGCATATACTGTAGTGTTCAATTTCACATTAACATTCTCACTTGGACCTATTTAGCTATGGCTGCAGTAAGTTTGTTCTTAGTTGTGGTATCCATGTGCTTTTGTCTGAAGTCATCCATTGTCGCCTGGCTTTGACGAGGGGGCAGAGAATTCGCATCAGCTTGTGCTTGGCCATCAAGTGGTATTTCAGACTGGACGTGCTGTGATGATCAGTTCACAACAACAAAACACACAGATCACTTTGGTCTTGTCAATGGAACCATTTGGCAACTTTTTAAAAGTAAACCTTCCATTCAGAATCTTATTGGCATCCATTTCGGCGTCTCGCGCTCGCCATACACTCAAAACGTGACGTTAGCCTACTACTCTTTGGCCGGCTCGCAAGCCCAAACAAGTGTGTGTGCGGCGTGCCTGTTTTGTTTCCGGTCTAGCTAGATCCGGTGTGGTGGTGTAGTTTTTCTAACGTTACTAGTTGTTGCAACAGCATGTGAAAAAAACTACAATGTTTGCTAGGCCAAAAAGAACGTTAATATCGCAATAAAAAAAATTTACACTGTTAAAATGTGTTTGCGTTAACGCCGTTAATAACGCATTTAACTGACAGCACTAATCTATACGTTTGACTGCTCTGTATATTTAATTTCAAATCAGACGATTACCTCTGATACAGAGGTGCCATTTCATTTAAGATGGCTAAGCGGAATAGTCAATCTTAAAAAGTTAATTTTAAGTGCCCAACATATCCCCCGAATTCCTCCTGTCATTTACAAGCGTAAAAGATACATCAGCCTGCCCTTCGGCTGAACACACAAAAATAATGTATTTAGTCTGTTAGGAGAGAATTTTATGTGTTTTAAAAGTGTCAGCCTTCAAAACTAGAATTACCACCTTGCGGTTATATGCCTCTGCCAATGCAGTTGTTGCAGTTTATGTCCACGTCTGTCTAGACTTAGATAATATATGTATGCAGTGAAGACTTTAAATGAATTTAATAAAATATGTTAAGTGTATTTTTTGGCGAAACGTGGATGCTTCACACACATCTTCAATGCGGTCGCACAGAAAATGTACAATCACCATAGTTTTAGTGTCACCAATTCAGTATCCGACCAAATGTCTCCCCTTCTGTTCCTGGCGGAGATAAGTACGGGCTTACCTGCTAATGTTAGCTACCGACCGTTAACTTGAAACCATCCAGCAAATAGACAGTACCATAGGGTGATTTAATGTCACCGCTCATTTCCACACAGTTTAACCCTTGTGTTGACTTCAGGTCAAATTGACCCATTTTCAATTTTTGTTTTATATCAGAAAATATGGGATGTAGAAATAAGCGCTGAAAATGTAAAGAAGACATTTTTTACAATTTAAATAGTTGGAAAAAGCAAAAACAAACGACGGGAAGGTTGACGGGAAGACAACACAAGGGTTAACAAGTGAACATTACTAGCTACGTTTTTCATGTTGGTTTGAGCGGTATGCACCCCCACTAACCTGGAAAACGGTTTTAAAAAAGTAACGTTAATACAGCTTGTCGGAGGAATACAGCGTCTCCTGCAGTGGGGAGTCAAAGGCAGAGGGACCGTCATCGCAGCGTTCCCTAACGTTAGCTTCTTGTCTCATCTGGGAAGATAAACAGTAAATTCATCAAATTTAGTGTCCACAATGCTATTTTCCGATAAACTGTAGCTTTCACGGGACCCGTGTAAGTGCGGATTTCATGTCTCGGCTTTTGTCGCTGTTTGTCACTTTGCCTAAGATTGAGTGACAAGTAGTACTCGCCCTGTTGTTTATTTGGTTGCCATGACTTCGCTAGTGATGACATCCTGTCACTGCTCCAGTTGCTCACCCTAAGGGGAGAGAGAGCGGATGACAGTTCGCTTGAGTTCAGTAGAGCACATGGCTCTGCAGAGTCGTGTAATTACACTTTATGACTTTTCATAAACAGCTGAAGGAGCAGCGGTGCGCGGTGTACATAGCGAAAACTCTGTTGTGCGTCTGCCCTATTTCTGATAGCGTGGCGGCTGAAATTTAATTATATATTATATTACAATAATATCAATTAGGGATGCACCGAAATGAAAATTCTTGGCCAAAATTATGCCAATTATTAGTACCATTGCATTTATGGCTATGACTGTGTACAAACTTTACTAAAATCAAGGCATTGCAATTGTATACATTAATATTAAAGTTTAATTAAAAAAATATCTAGCAGAAATATGGCTATAATATAATATAATATATATGATCACATACAGTATAGTAGCCTAAGAACAGAATAGCTTACCTATTATTATTATTATTTGAGGCACTTTCTTGCAGGATTTCACTGAACATATCAGACAACGAAGGTGCATGCCCCTCATCTGGTGCAGAGACAAGTCTTTTTTTTTCTGCGCTCTGATCTCCTCCTGCGCTGGGCGCTGGGCACTGCTCCGTGCGTGCTCCGTCTCCACGCGGGTTCTCCGCATCCATCGCGACCTGGATCATTTCTCGTGCGCCCTGCTTTATTTCCGCATCCAAGTAATGGTCTTCATAAGAAGTGCAGAGGATCCGAATAGATCTCATTGAAACGTGTGCTGACAGACTCTAAGAGCGTACTTTTCATTGTTTTCACTCCGTGGTCCGTCTCAACCTCTTTGCTTAGGAGACGCTTTGCAGGTGGAACGGTACTGACACACGTGCAGGTCGCGGTTTCTGTTTGAGTCATCACAACATTTCGGCCGTATTGTTTCGGTGATAAAAGTATTTCGGCCGAAAATTTTTGGTGGCCGAATATTCGGTGCATCCCTAATATCAATGTAGAGGAAACACTGCAATTACTGTAAGAAAATGCTATAAGATGTCAAATGTAAGGTTACACACCTCAAGAACTCTCTTGTACAAAACGTGTATGAGCTATGAAGCAAAGCTCCAAATTTACTAATCAGTCTTCATACAAACTAATATTTGAGGTTTTTCAACACGTCACCACGTCACCTGGCAGGCCCAGGATAGATAGGGAGGAGTAAACATTCAGTCAGTTTTGTGACGTCTGTAGCACACATCGAACAAGATATTAGAAAGAAGACATACTGTTACGGTACAATAGCCAAGGTGTGCCAATCCAGTGCCCAAATATGACAACACTGCTGCTTTCTGACACACTCAACTCTAGGAAATGCTAAGTGGGGTAACCCAAGATGCCACCGGTGTGTGGGCTTAGGGGCAACACACACCTATAGTCAAAACCCTATCGCCAGCCAGGATTGTAGTCAATGCCAATGTTTTTTTACATTCTTGTTTTCTGCAATAGCTGCACATGGCAACTGTAGTATGATTAAAAAAAAATTAAACCTTGAGTATGGTTAGGGTTAGGGAAAGATTGTTGTTATGGCCATAACCTAACCTTAGAGTTTTTGGCTTACTGCCATCAGCGAATGGTCATTAGGAGCAACAGAAAGAAATCCAAACAAATGTTATGTTATTTTTAATTAATTCAAGATAACATTCATCTATACTTCATTATCTTCTATGAATATAACATATTCCTAAATTGCACATAATTTGTGGTAGGATTTTCATTTCACATTCTGCCCCTGTCTTGCTGCTTCAGACTGCGCTCTCCCGTGTTCGCGATATACTACGGCTGCCTGAATGTGTCAGAGTGGGGCCAGCCTCTCTCACACAATTCAATGTGCATTGTACGTGGGAAATTATTAATATGCATGCTCAGAGTGTTAGTGTTTTTAATGTACTGTAGATCACACAAATGTGATGGCCAGTGGGGCTGACAGCCCGTAGCCCCATGACCGCGTCATTTCATATCTCAGATATGATTGGCTGTCTGGCAAAAGTCTGCAAGAAGAGCGAAGAGGGGGGATTGTGTTATCGTCGCTAGCTAACTTGAAAAATGATTGAAGTGGATTTTATACTCAAGCATAGGTTTGAACCCTTTGGAGGAGAAACTGGAATTAAAATGCCTTGGTGTCCACCAGCCTTGGGATATTGTCATCACTCAAACTGATGGTAAAAGTAACCGCGGTTAAATGTGGAGTGGCTAGCTTTCCGACCAGGTAGTTACAGGAACATAGTTATAGGAAAAGTCCACTTCTAAGCAGTTCTACTAACTACTCTCCCCCAAAACCATTTTTTCAATTTGCATTCGCACTGGCCAGGTGGCCATAGGGACTATAGGAGGGATAAGGGAGTAATGCAAGCACGGCAATGGTCTTTATAGCGTTAAAATCAGAAAACAAATACACCAAAAAAGTATGAACTACATACTAAATCTAATGTATATAGCATATTTGTCATAATTTAAACAAGTCTCCCGAAGAGAAATGGGTATCTCTCTCTCCCCCGCCTCTGCCGGCTGTGTTGTGGACGTGTGTGTGTGTGTGCGTGTGTGTGTGTGTGTGTGTGTGCGTGTGTGAGACAGCCGGACAGCGAGGTTGTCAAGCCCGCATGGCACGCTTGTGGAGTTTAACTCCGAAAAGACAGTTAACCACAGGTTCCCGTTAATCTTATGATGGACATGTGTTGTGATATTTAAACAAACGAACCGTCAATGGCCAAATAAAAGCCTCTTATTTACGAGAGCGGTCTGAGAGACCTCCAACTGACAGCGGGGTTTCTGAGCAGGACATGGCCCAGCGGCAAGCTAGCGGCCGGGGCAGGTGCCTGTCAACTGTCGCCTCACTTCATGGAGCTTCTTACCTCCGAAAACTTTGAAGCAAATTGTCAATTCGGCATCAATTTTCGCAAGACTGCCGATATTCGAAATGTTAACAGTTCATTTCTCGCCTAAATGTTGTCAATTTAGTGATGAATAAGATGGCAAAAAATTTTTAAATTGTCCCATTGTTGGTCTGTCTGTACCGGAAACTCAACCCTCGTTGACCTAGGTCCCTATGCTGAAAAGGGAACAGCGAAAAGACCCTGCCCTGAAGTAGGAGCTGAAAGAGTTACAGGAACTGCAGCCAGAGGAACTTAAAAATCCCCAAATTGGTCCAGTCGGAACAAGAGAAAAAAAGAGTTCTAGGAATTTTATGTTCTAGGAACTGCAAAAATCCCTCCGGTCAGAAAGCGGCTTATAGAATGGATCTGTATTCATCGCCACATGACGTTAACTTTTTCTGGCTAAACTCAACGTTACTACCATGGCCCTAAAAGCACCGTCATCTGGCCTGTAGCTGGGCTTGCAGTCACCTATTGACGGCTAAACAACGGCGGTGGTACACGTATCGCATGTGTTCACCTTACAACACTGTCTGTTTTGTGGAGCCATGCAGATTATTGACATGTTAATAGAGTGAGACACAGAGTATTCTAGTTTTACTGGTATGTAGCCCATCTTTTAAAATTGTGCCCCACCAATTTTTTTGATATAAAAACGCCACTGCTTACGGCTAATATGATTAATAAAAAGGTTAAGGTTACTGGAGGCCTGTGACGGGACGCAAATTTGTGTCTCCTACATGGACTACATCTCTATCAACCATCCTAAGCTCCAAACCCTTTATTCTCCCACAAGACGTACAGTATGGGACCCAAAACTTCCTACATTGGCAGTGAACTCTAATATTAATCAAATTCCTATATTGGGCTACATAATACAGTTACTGTTTAATAAAATTTAAATTGCAAGACAGGAGCAGCTTTCATACAAATACTGCTAACTAACTTCTCTTACGACACATTCACTACATCTGAACTTTACCATTCCCAATAATAAAAGATATACAAACCCCAATTCCAATGAAGTTTGGACGTTGTGTAAAACGTAAATAAAAACAATACAATGATTTGCAAATCCTTTTCAAACCTATATTCAATTGAATACACTACAAAGACAAGATATTTAATGTTCAAATTGATAAACTTTATTGTTTTTTGCAAATATTCACTCATTTTGAATTTCATGCCTGCAACACGTTCCAAAAAAGCTGGGACAGGGGCATGTTTATCACCTTTTCTTTTAACAACACTCAATAAGCATTTGGGAACTGAGGACACTTATTGTTGGAGCTTTGTAGGTGGAATTCTTTCCCATTCTTGCTTGATGTACGACTTCAGTTGCTCAACAGTCCGGGGTCTCCGTTGTATTCTGTGCTTTATACTGCGCCAAACATTTTCAATAGGAGACAGTTCTGGACTGCAGGCAGGCCAGTCTAGTACCCGCACTCTTTTACTACGAAGCCACGCTGTTGTAACATGTGCAGAATGTGGCTTAGCATTGTCTTGCTGAAATTAGCAGGGACCTCACTGAAAAAGACTTTGCTTGGATGGTAGCATATGTTGCTCGAAACCTGAACCTTTCAGCATTAATGGTGCCTTCACAGATGTGCACGTTACCCATGCCATGGGCACTTGAAAAGGATTTGCAAATCATTGTATTCTGATTTTACGTTTAACACAACGTCCCAACTTCATTGGAATTGGGGTTTGATAGATAGATAGATAGATAGATAGATAGATAGATAGATACTTTATTGATCCCCAAGGGGAAATTCAAGGTCCCAGTAGCTTACAGACATCACACACAACATACGCATACACATGATGATAAAATAACAAAAAACCAAAAACAAACAAATCCACATGAATAATATGGACAATAAAAGAAAAAATACTAAATAAAAAATCCACATGACTGTACTAAGGGATGTATAAGCATGATACACTTGCAGTGACAGGGCAGGTAAGGTGCTCTATGGTAAGGTGCTCTACAAGAGTGTGTCATGATGGTAGTGCAAATAAGTCCAATAGTGCATGGAATATAGATATAGTAATATAAAAACTATATAGCAGTGCAAGGATAAAGTTAAAAAAAAGACAGCATTAAATATGGCATTATACGGGAATAAAGTAGACAGTAGGATATACACAAATCAACAGTCAATATTAGAGGTTTGAAGTAATAGGGTTACAGCCATTGTTCAAGTATTAAGTCAGACCTCAGTCCAGGCTGGGGGAAGGAGGGAGGGAGGGGATGTGCATATGGGCTAATATAGCCAGTAAACAGTGTAAGCAGTAAACAGTGGGCCAGTGGATAGTCAGTACATAACTGTTGTTATAGGTATAGTGGAAGTGGTGCAGAGGGAGGAGAGGCAGACAGAATATGCAGAGAAGTCTATCTCTCCTCCTCCTTTTTGTGAAGCATTGTAGAGTTGTATGGCCCTGTGGGCAAATTACTTTCTCAGTCTGTCAGTTGTGCATGGCAGTGTGTGTAGTCTTGAGCTGATCATGCTCTTCTGCTTTGTGATAGTGCTGTGGAGTGGATGACAGTCATTGTCCAAAATGTTGAGCAGTTTGTTCAGGGTCCTTTTATCGGATATTGAAGTGATGCACTCCAGTTCAGCACCCACGACAGAGCCAGCTTTCCTTACCAGCCTGTCCAGTCGCCCAGCATCCCTCTTCTTAGTGCTTCCTCCCCAGCATACCACAGCATAGAAGAGGACGCTGGCAACAACAGACTGGTAAAACATCCAGAGGAGCTTGCTGCAGCCATTAAAAGGACCGCAGCCTCCTCAGGAAGTACAGCCGGCTCTGCCCTTTCTTGTAGAGTGCATCAGTGTTGGCTGACCAGACCATTTTATTGTCCAGTTGTATCCCCAGATACTTGTATGTGTTAACCACCTCCACATTGACCCCCTCAATGGAGACTGGCAGCAGAGCGAGCTTAGACCTACGGAAATCCACCACCATCTCCTTGGTCTTAGAAGTGTTGAGTTGTAGGTGGTTGAGTTTGCACCATTGCACAAAGTCTTCCACCAGGCCCCTGTACTCCTCCTCCTGCCCATCCCTAATATACCCCACAATTGCAGGAGGGGTGCATCTGTAGGGGGTGTCTGGTGGCTGGTGACTGGTGGCTGGTGACTAAAGTCAGTGTAGCCGCACTGTCTGCGGTCACCTTGTGGGGGAGGGGTGCATCAGCCTTTGATGGTGGGGGTGAGTGTTGCACTGAGAGTGAGGGGGGAGGTGTGGGTTTGGCAGGCAAGCAAGCAATAGCAGTGTCTGGGTCAGCAGTGGGTGGTGGACAGACCACTGCCGCTGGAGCTGGACAGTTGAACTTGTTGTAGAAGTGATTCAACTGGTTCGCCCTGTCCAGATCTCCCTCCACAGAGCTGCTACTCTTCCTCAGGCCAGTGATGGTCTTCATTCCGTCCCAGACCTCCTTCATGTTGTTCTCCTGCAAGTTCCGTTCCACCTTCCTTCTGTATTCCTCTTTAGCCTCTTTCAGCTTGACTTTGAGTTCCCCCTGTACACGCCTCAGCTCTGCCTGGCCCCCCTCTCTAAACGCCATATTTTTCCTATTGAGAAGGGTCTTGACATTGCTGGTTGTTTGGAAAGCAGCATACAGTTCTCGTGGGAACAACAATGTCCATACAGAAGTTCAGGTAGTCGGTAGTGCAGTGTATGACCCCCTCAATGTCCTTACCGTGTGACTGCTGGAGCACATTCCAGTCTATGGATTCAAAACAGTCCCTCAGGGCCTCCACTTTCTGAAGGAGCTTGTGGTGGTTGGTTCTCTGCGGACATGTGAAATGTATAGCGGCTGTAGGAAAACCAGGTTATGATCTAATTTCCCAAGTGGTGGAAGTGGAGTGGCAGTGTAAGCATCCTTTGTATTGGCATACAAAAGGTCAATGGTTCTGTTCTTTCGTGTGGGGCAGTTAACAAACTGATAAAAGGCAGGCAGGGTTGAGTCCAGTGTGATATGGTTGAAGTTGTCTGAGATCGCAATGAATGCTTCGGGATGTTGAGTTTGAAGTCTCGCGATAGCAGAGTAGATGACGTCACACGCGATTTCAGCCCGTCCACTCGGTGGAACGTAAACACAGGCGATTATGGCATGAAAAAATTCTCTGGGCATGTAGTAAGGCCTGAGGCTAACAGCAAGCAGCTCGATGTCTGGGCAGCAAATTACCTCTTTCACAGTCACATGTCCTGGGGTAGTGAAGACGGGTAACTCCACATTAGCATCTGTGATATTCCGATTGAGCCAGGTCTCAGTGAAACACACGAGGCTGCACTCCTTGTACAACCTAACGTTCTTCACTAGGGCACCTGGCTCATCCGTCTTGTTGGCCAGTGAGTTTACATTCCCTATCACACACAAACGGCTCTACATCCGCGGTTGTTACGGCTCAATTCCTTTGGGATGGGGTGCACAATGCTGGCGTGTCCCATTGTCCTTAGTCCGAACAGTTGTTCCATTGAATAAACAAGGTTTTTACTGCCGTGATCCAGTATAATCGTAGCCATATCCATAGGATAGAAGGTAGCGGCAGAGCGACATTATGAACACAATAATAATCCACCTATGGTCCCACAGCAGACAGTCAAGAAAGACGGCTTCAGAGCAATGATTAAAACAGTGATTTAAGATATGTCTTGCAAGGGCCAAAATACTTTCGCCAAACTACTAGCCAAACCAACAATACAGAAGCAAGCTGTAAGCAGAGCTACGTTCAGTCGGCCACTTTTCCAGTCGCCCAACATTCCTGTGGTCGAGGTAGTGTTAATACAACTATCTTACAACTATTTTGTTTTTAAAGGAAGCAATGTTAAAGTTGTTGGTATATCTATTTATTTAAGTTCATTTATTTTACTACTTTGCAGTTTGCACAATAAAGATAGTTTACATTCTGCAACCGTTTCATGCATTCTAATTTGGTCATACCGCCCAGCACTAGGAAGTACCAGAGATGGGGACTTGAGTGGCACACACAGTGACTTGAGACTTGACTTGAGACTTGTCATTAAAAGACTTCAGATTCGACTCATGAACAATCTTTATTTTTAGGAAATATCTGATGAGATATCCCTGCGTAACCTATAACCTACCAACGTAACACGTAATAGGTAGGCTAACATATCTGCTGTGCGCTGCCACACGTGAGAGTGGACAACAAACATGATGACCGAACCGGCAACTGCTGTGCCATTCATCAGAAGCTTTGGCTTTAAAAACTTCAGACAACAAGCCCCAAACAAAAGAATCACTGAAAGCTAAATATGTGGTATCAAGATAAAGGGTTCTGGCTCAACCACATCTAATTTTATCAGGCACCTAAAAACGCATCCTGATAGGTTAGCAGACATGTTTAGCTCAGCAATGGCCATCTAAAGCTAGCTTGCTTCTTGCTTTAGCTACGACCTAGGGAGGTAAACTCTGGCTGTTGTTCACTAGATGTTATTAAATACAGCCATGCAGTGTTCTAAGCAGCCTGTATAGAACGCAACAGGTAATACAACACTGACTATAACCACAAGAGACTTGACTTGGACTCAAGCTCAAAGTACATCTCTGGGAAGTACACTCTATTATAAAACCTCAAGCAGCTCATGTGAACAGCCAGCTCAGGGATTGCGCTTTCCTATTCCTCACCATCTCAATATTAATTCAGTTCCATCTCACCTTTACGTTACATAACCTAACATGTCTCTACCTGTCTAGAACTATGACTCCCCTTCGGTCTTTGTCACTGTTTTTGTTTAATGCACAAGTCAAAACAATGTTAGGGGACTGAGGGAAGGTTTCAATCACTATCACACTGGACTGACATGCTGTGAAGGGACAACACTACCTAACATCTGTCTGAACACCTGTATTATGGTACACTAGGGGAAAATCTACACTTTAGTATGCTTGGTTAAAGAAGTAAAGAAGACAGAATCAATTATAAAATCAACGCGTTTGAGCAAATATAGCCTTCCTAAGAGCAATGTGCCATCTAGTTCTGCAGCATGCTGATTAGTATAACTGCATAGCCCACTGTTCTGTGGGTGTAACATGGCCTCATTAGCAATAGTAAAAGTTTAGGATTCAGTAAATCCAAGAGGTCAGTATTCAAAACAGCATCTAGGCTTTCTTGATTGTATTCGGTTTATCTCATCAATTCTAAAGCATGCTGGATGGATACACAGAAAAATAAGGCAGACCCTACTCAAATGAGATAAGTGAATTAAATTTTTACTGAATAATGTACCTAGTCTCGCTATCACCAGACCAAGCTCAATCTTTTAAGATTGAACATTAGTCCGGGGAGTCTGCTCTGTATTTTCTACTGCACAAGAGCCGTGATCAACGGGCACAGTTCAAATAAAAAAGTAGTTCAAAACTGTGAGTCGCACCAAATTCACGGTGATTGGTTGTAACGAGTAACGATGCAGCACATAAACAATGTATCGGAGTAAAAGTATTAAACTCATCGAAAATATGTACTCAAGTAAAAGTGGAAGTAGGAGGAAAAATAATAATAATACTCCAGTAGAGTACAGATACAGCCTTTTATTACGTAGTTTATTAAGTACAGTAGTGAAGTAGTTCTACTTCGTTACTATACATCTCTGGTTTGATCCGAACCAAAATGACAGGTGCGAAACCTCCCCCGCACCACGGTCCATACCAAACGGCCGAAAGTTGGTCCGACCAAAAGAGGTAGTCTTAGTCCGGATCAAACTGAACCATGGTCCGGTTCGTTTATAGTGTGAAATCATTTTTTGGATGGTTTGAACTTTCAGACCAATTACAGGAAGTTCTATCAGGCTATCATTGTGTTATAAGCTCCTTCAAGGAATAGCTCAGTGCTTAGTGTGTAGGCTACATGACAGAGTGTGTGATGGTGAATGCGCTCAGAGCAGACAGCTGTCAGCTATCAGGGCTGGGAAAACATCAGCAGTTTACTTGTTAAGTGGTAGTAAATGTACAAAGTAGGTTTCCGTTTGTCTCTGAATAAATGCTGCAGAAAGAAAGTTCCCGTGTCTCGCTTCTCAAAATCGCAACAAAACAAAAAGAGCCGCGGCGGTTGTGTCGGCAAAACTCCGACACAGAGAGAGGACACGAGAGGACGGGGAAGCCTGTCTACAAACCAATCAATTAGCCTATGTGTTAAGTATCTGTGATGACAGCAGGACGTAGTTTTGTCACGTATAATCTTTAGCGCGCTTGCATAACTGCAGTGTGAAACCAAAAGTTATCGGATCAAATGCAAAAACATGAACCTTGGTCCGGACTCAGGTGTGAAAGCCCCCTAAGAAACCCTTTCACCATCTCCATCAGTTTTATATCAGTAATAGTTTGACTGAAATTACTATTCAAATCACAGAACATTATTCCCTTGTCCTCAAATAACACACAATAGTACACAGCTACATTTTACAACTCAATTATCCAAACACAGTTTGCACCAAAAATTGTAATCAAAACAGAAATGGATGGCCAATCAAAATAACAAATAACCCCCCACCAACACTGATGCAGAAACTGCAGGGAAATAAATGCTTATTTTCTGAATTAAGTCTTCTATGGCAGAGCCAACTAAGTCCTACATCAACACTATTTATTTTTGCATTGCTTACATATTTTATTATTGCTATATACAAAGTAAAAGGAAGGGAGAACAATCAGCCTTTCCTTATCTGACTCGAGGGTCTAAGGACAGGAGGTGTCGTCTGCTTTAAAGATTGTAAAGCCCCTTGAGGCAAATTTGAGTAACACTATATTTGAAGGAGTGTGCATAAGACTGACATGACACTTTTATAACTATGACATGACACCTGTCATGAACATGAAGGAGTCTTTTGAAATGTTAATGACTGTTGTCATAAAGTGTCATTTGGTAAATTATGACACTTTTAATGCAAAGTTAGCATTGTTTGAGATGTTTGTGTTATGTCAACTTGACATTAACCTAGACAACATAAGCTGTCATGAATATTTCAGGCCTAATTATTAAACTTTAAGAAACTCTTTAGCTTTATGTGTTAACATTACATTAAACTGTCATTTCAGTCTGGAACACTCTCATCATAGATTTAACCATTTATTGCAACAAATGGAAGGTGGAGGCAAAGCGTTGCCAGCGGCAGCAGTGAGTGAAGCAGTGTAGCAGGGACCAGTGAGGAGGGAGTAACATTTAAAAGGACTGCCTTGAGAATGGCTGTGATTGGTGTGTGTCTGATAGGAATGATAATTCAATCAACGGGCGTTTGACTTCTGTGTCCTGCATGAACTAACGCTAAGTATGTCAGCGCCTTTGCTTAATTAAGTGGTTGGGTTTTACATTGGCTGTCAAAAGACCATTATAATTGTGTCATGAATATTTTTCCCTTGACCTCAAGTAAAGCAAAACAATTTGGACCATCAAATGCTTTTCTAAAGGTGTAGTGAATAATATCCATGACCTCAAGTGATTTGTGATATTGGGCTGTATAAATAAAATTGCCTTGACTTGTCAAGGCAATTGATACTAATGAAACTAAACCTGATGATGACATCAGTGCTTTCTAAGATTGGATTTAAGGCTTCAGATTTGAACAGAACAGAGCGGAAACACTGTGTTCCAAAATCTGGGAGTGGAGTTTAAAAAGATGTGGGCTACAACCAGGTGGGAAGGATCCAACACAAGAAAAAGATGATTCTGGTCACATTGATGCACAACTAGGAGCCAGCTCGATACATGCTGTGGGCTAAAAGTTAGGACCATTTGACCATTGCATTTTTAATGTCTCTTGTGAGTCCTCCAACTATATGGAGGTGTAATCAATGAATCAATACATCAATAGATAGATATTTACTGTAACTTCACTCAATACTGCAATGTCTGTGTGCAGGAATCGCTAACATTCAAATTTCATCAGACTTAAAAGACATACAGCATGCATGTATCATTATCTGTAATCATCACAATCTCAGGGTTTCAATGGACTGATATGAACAAACAAACCTGTGAGAAACATTAAAATTCCTGTAATTCTTTGTTTCTCTCACACAAAAAATTACAAAATAAGCTAAAATAAGTGCTGTTTGTGTGACCCTATTTGAGGAATAATGAAATTAAGTGATGTGAAAGGAAATTAAATATGGCTACTGATTAAAGCTTGGACTGCTCCATCCAGTATCTCATCGCTGATATGTACAGTATATTATCTGCATGCAAAGATGAAAGGAGTGCTAGAGATGTGTCGTGATGGTACAGTACGTCTTTGTTTCCGAGAGTGGTAAAAAAGCACACAGCAGACTGAAGGGTGAGAACAGGAGGATAGAGGGTGAGACAAGCAGAAAGAAAAGGGAAATGAGTGAGAAGAAAGCGAGGGGAAAGACAGAGAAATAGAGGGAAACATGGCTGTCAGCAGGTTCATGCTATATGTCAGCATACACTTGGACTAAAAACTCTCTCACACACACACACACACACACACACACACACACACACACACACACCAAGAAATGTTCTCATGTATCTCCTTGACAATGGGTCAGATGGTAAGGAGGAAGAAAAAGAGGTGGTGAATGCTGCATATTTCTGCCAGCACACACAAAAATATTAATTCTTGCATATATTATATGGGCCTTTTCACACCTGAAAGTCTGGACCAAGGTTCATGTTTTTGTTACATAGTATACATGTGATCTGGTTTGTTTGGTTTCACACTGCAGTTATGCAAGCGCACTGAAGAACTTGAGGTTTTGATAAGGTACTGCATTTATTCAGAGACAAACTGAAACCTACACTGTACATTTACTACCACTCAACAACAAGTAAACTGATAATTTATTCTCTGCTTTGATAGCCGACAGCTGTCTGCTCTGAGCTTATCCACCGTCACTTTCTCTTACACCGGTACACACTAAGCACACTGAGCTGTTCCTTAAAGGAGCTACGCTTCTCTTATGACACGACGATAGCCTGCCAGAACTTATTGTATTCGGTCCAAAAATCCAAATTTCGGCTATTTGGTCGGACCAAATTTCGGTTGTTTTGTCCGGACCGCGGTGGAGGTTTCACACCTGTCATTTTGGTTCAGATCAAACTAAAAAGTCTGAAGGTCCGAAACCAAACAAGGTAGGTGTGAAAGCACTCTAACAAACACTTATACCTCAATGTGTAACATACCAGCAGGTCAACTGAGAGTTAACTGCAGAGTCTTTCTTCATTTTCCTCTCTTTTTCACACACAGATATTGACAGAGAAGTACCACAAAGGTAAACTCTTACTCCGATTCTCCACTGGGCACGTCTGTGCTGTGTTCCGGCTGTGCCGCTGTTTTGTTCCATCCTCCGCCACGCGCCATACCACACACTGCGTCTCAGAAGCGGAGCGCCTTGCTGCCCGACTCGCAAATTATATTGACTCTGCAAGTACTTTACAGAACAATCGTGTGTCTATTAAGCTAGTATCTACCTTCCACTCCAAGCACCCCTGCAGTTAAACTTCATGCCTTCTCTTTTCTAGTGTTGTCCTGATAAAAAAAAGATCTGTGATGTGGTATTGTGTTTTTCCAACTTCCAAGATGAATCTCTAGTTGTAAAGGAGACATAAACGATATTTGGGGGTGGGGTTTTGGTAAATTGACTGGATAGTCTGGCTGTTTCACTGCCTGCCTGGCTGTCCGAACAGTCTTGCATGAAAATAGACCTCGTGCGTATATTTAGCGGAGAGCCGCTTCCCGCTCGCTTCTGGAACGCGCCATGGCGCAGCAGGTGGAATATCAAACGGCCGTGACTGCTCGCGGGGCACGCCACGCGCTCAGAACGCAGCGCAGATGCGCCTGGGGGAAATTAGTAGCAACTAAAACTGTTGTTATGGTTGGCTACTAGTAAATAATAATCAATAATAAAGTTTAAAAAGTTCTACACCAACAAACGCCAAGATAGGAGGGTTGATAGATGCATCTGCAGCCCAGTTAACAGAGATGAAGCATTTTCGTTCTATCTTACACACCCTTACATTCCACTGGGCAATTTTAGCCACCAATATTTTCATCCCTATAGAGACCAATGGCTCTAATATTGGTGGTTCAGTCACTCCACCACTTTGGTCCAGACTGAAATATCATTACAAACATTGGATGGACTGCCATACCAGAGGCGGCGTTAGCCGATTTTGCCAGGGCTACAGCCCTGAATGTTTCATTCTATTAGATCTCTCGCTCTCTCTTTTTTATTCTTTTTTTACAAAAATAATAATAGAATAAAAAAGCCCCAGAATGCCACATGCAAATTAAGAAGAAAAGTATTTTCCAATGCACTTGCAGTTCTTACTTTTTTTTTTTTGTAGAACTCCTGGTAGAACTGTAACTTTGTCCAGCTTATTTTTCCGAGGCGAATAGAACGGGCAGCTACGTGCGGGGTCCGACCATAGGGTCCGACCAAGGGGGTAAGCTTCGCTTCAGAACTCAAACCTCCTATGGCGCCATTTTGATGCTACAAAGCCATCACCTCCCGTTAGCATTCCACTGACTAGCATTCATTTTGACGTCACTTGAGAGTGAATAACTTTACATCTGAAGCGTTTAAAGACTCTATTTGTCCATTGTTTATTTCTAAAGAAACACGACAATGTATAAAAGGCTCCATTACCTTGTACCTCACGTTATGGCTCCGTAGCAAATGTTTTTGTAAAAATAGGCTAACGATTGTGTCACATAGTAGAGGAATTACCGTATAGTACAGGATAAGCTTGCAGGCAGTTTCGACTTACATGAGCAGTTTAGGTTTAATTACTAATGTTAACTAGCATTTTAGTTAGCAATAATTACGCTGTGCCCATGTTATCTCCTTACATATACCTACACTCTCCGTCTCTGTAAGATTGGGAATGATTGAGATTTCTCTTGGCACAGCTACCAGAAGACTTACAACTTTCAGACACGTTGCTCACGTCACATTTACGTTGTCTCTCTCAGTTGGAGGCTGCGCAGTAAAGCTGGCGATCAACGGAAAAGTGCTTCTAATAGCCTTCACTGGTCTCCGTCCAGAGCAACGGGGTCAATTGGTCCATTATATACTGTCTATGGGTCCGACCATACTGTATTTGTTGCTATCCCCTAGCAACTGTCTCTACGTTGCTAGGTTGCTGTGAAAGGTTCAAGTTTCGGCGGAATCCTAGCCAAATCAGTCTAATACATTGATGCCATTAACACAAAGTTTAGAAGCGCAATACTAATGATTTAGTTTGAAGTTCCTGTGACGTGACAGTTCCAGTCTACGGTTCAGACTCAAACACACGGAGCTCTGAAGCAGACCTGTGCGTCGCTTAGTGTCCACTCGCGCTGTAAAAAGCTGTGCAGCTTCAGGTTTATGGATGCGCTCTGCTGTCGACATGCTGCGGCAGATGTGACGCGTTTATGCTCCGTGTATTTCTACAGTAGTTTCGGTTTTCCACCTCCGACATAGAGCAGCGTATACAGCCACTTCCCTAAACTGGCTCTCATTCAGAGACCAGAGACACAAACGGGGCTCTGTGCCTGTCAGACGGTCTGAGATCTACCGTATCAGAAGAGTAATCACATAATGCACAGCAGACTATGGTGCAGGTAGATTATTTTCTAAAATATAGTGACTATATTTTTGTAATAGCCTATTATAACTGTATTTTTCTCAAAATATCACGACTCCTCCAAATCTCAGAGAACACAGATGGGATGAGTTATATTTTGAATGTGCACAAAGTTTTGAACATGAGCAGAAATCTTGCTCAAACATCTGAAATATTACAGTCCAGGGGTTTATTAATAAATTAAAATGAATAATGTATCATTGAGGTCAATAACTGTCATATGCACATTTAAGGAGGTTACTTCCCCAACAAAAGACGCAAAAGAGGTGGGAGGAGTAAATGATAATTAGAAAAGTAAATAGTTGAAAGCAATACTGAATGCCTGAGAGCCTTACTGCAATATTTTCCATTTTGTTTTTATATTTGGATTGTAATCTATGTTTCCCTTTACAGACTTTTTCCGTCGCGCCATCATTGGGTCAAACTTTTCGATTTATTCTGTCCAAAAAAACCTCAGCTGTTAGTGTTTTATGTAAGGCTGCACAATATATTGTTTTTTTATCGTCATCGTAGTCTATATCCACGACGTTCCAATCCTGGGATTGTGCTGTCGCCGCTGGAAATTGCGCCGAATTTCACTCTTTTCGGCCGGATGTCCATTACCCTCCGTTTTCTTTGTGTTGGCATTCTAAACTCTGGTGGATATATGAGGACTATGGTTAACTGCTCCTCAGATCTCTGCAGGGTAAATCCAGACATCTAGCTAGACTATCTGTCCAATTTGAGTTTTCTGTTGCACGACTAAAACAACATTTGAACGTACACATGTTCCACCAAAACGACTTCCTTCCCGAGGACATTTTGCAGCGGCACCCTGGCTTTACCCGGTGCTTAGCCCAAGACGATTGTGATTGGTTTAAAGAAATACCAATAAACGAGAGCATGTTTTTCTCCCATCCTGGAATACTGTGTAGACTAGCCAGACCCTCCTGCACAGCGCTGTGGAGGAAGGTCTGGCAAAGCGAGACTATCGTCATTGCAATATCAACTGGCGCAATATACACATTGCGAAAGGCTACAACATATCGCTGACACAAAACAGATTTTATTTTTTTTGGTTGAAAGAAAATGTCAGCAGACAACTGCACTTTAAAATGTAACGGTCATTCTTTTTTAAGTGGTGCATTTTATATTCAATATAATGTTTAATTTGTCCATAAAAAAATGTTGAACACAATTTCCTTTTATGAGTTTTAAATTAAACAAGCAATTTGTTGTATTGTAGAAGAATACTGCAATATTCAACAATGTTAACGCATAATCTCATAACCATTTATTTATTCAGGGGAATTTCACCAAGAGGAAGCCCCTGTTTTTCAGGAAAGCCATGATCACATTCCCACCTAGACGCTGCCCAGTACAACCATAGTCTGATCTGCTACAATGGGGTTAAGGACCTTGCTTAAGGGCACCTCAGTTTCCCCAACCTGATTTAAGGTAGGTTTATGGTAGCCACGGTGTTCCCAACGCAAGGTGCGCAAGCCATAAAATGACATCAAGGCTGTTGTTTGTTGCCTAAGATTAATTTGATTCATAAAATATAGGAGTACAAATTCTTTATAAAAACAGACTCTAATAGTGTCACCTGGAGCAAACAAACACGCAGGGAGAACATGCAAACTCAACAAAGAAAACACTGGGAATCGAACTCGTGTTGGAAGCGCAAAATAGAATAGGAAAAGATGTTTATATGTTGTTTAGACACAAATACATATTAATAAATGACATGTTGATGTTTGAAAGTCTCTAGGTTTTGATATAAATAAAAAATTGATTTTCTAATATTGCACCCGTCAATACAGAACGAAATATTCTGTAGCCTATTTTGCCATCAATACTGCCGACGTTGTCTTTGCTGTAATCAAATCAGTATATATTTATGTTTAACATGGTATTTCATTTTATCAATGGGAAACATACATGTGTCCAGACAAGGCTAGCAGCACCGCGTCAGACACGTTTCTGGTGTGTAAAGGCATAGAAAAATCCACGCAGCCGCAACGCAGCTGACAAGCAACAGAAACGCCACGCTCACGCCACGCAGGCAGTGTGTAACCGGCCTAATGCTGCAACTTTTTTACGACATTGAATGTGATTGATTAATACTTGTGCTATTAGTGCAAGTCTTGATTATTAATCTAATTTGGGACCACCGAGAACTTATCGCTGTGAAAGTACTGGGTCACATTGTTGATATGTTGTGTTAAATACTGTTGCTTATTAAACTGTAATGCTACATTACCATCTCCCGCTGAGGAGAACTTAGTTATTGTACCAGCGAGATAATAAGCTCCGTTAGTCAGTCTGACCACATGATGAGACAGTCACCTCGTGGTCCTGTGTAGACAAACAGAGCTGTGTTATCTCCGCGGAAAATCCGCTGTTAGCTCACCAGAGGCAGGTATAATAGACATTTCCCCTCGTCAGAAAACTTCTCAGGCCCCTGCCATAACGTCACATTAGGCCGTTATTATCAAAACCTCGAAAATCAAGATCCCAGTCCACAGTCTGTTCTTTCTCTAAAATGTGCTCTTTTTTCTTCTCACATGCTAACCGAAACACACACACATGCACACATTAGCTAACTGCAGCCCTATAATCACGTGGTTTTGCAACCAAGCTTCACTACCTGCCATATTGGGGTTAAATAGACTTTGTCTAGCCACTTTTGGTGGTGGTCTTTGTACTAAAACTACAAAGAGCCTCACATCTTGCGGTGTCTCATCCGCCATCTTGAGTCTCATGGTGTTTCATCCGCCATCTTGACCGCGTGGCTTAGCTACCTACATGGCCTCTTCACCTCCCCCCCCCCCACCCCTCTCTCTCTCTCTCTCACACACACACACACACGTTCACCACATGTCTGCCTGTTGTTTTGCCTTTGTTGTAGTGTAACAAGTAAATAGGTTTATTGATTGAATAACTATTGATTGACAATTAATAATTTGGAAGTTAAATAAATTCTATTATACTTTAAAGAGCAGTTGTTTGTGATTATTGGTGTATCTGTTGTAATAACAGGTCAGTGCTCAAATTTCACCCTTCTTTTGTTCCTTCCAAAGATACCAGATAAATGAATCAAGATCTGAATTTTAAAGGGAACACCACCTATGAGATAATTTCACAGTTCAGTTATTGGTCCCTGATTCCAGGGTGGTGCCCAGTTTTGATTGTTTGTCAATTTGTTATTAATACACATATTCATAACTTTATTAATAGTGATAAAACATCTTTGATAAATTGAATCTGTACCCTTACCAATTCCCAACCACATTAATAAACATTTCTGTAAATGTGCCAGTGTTAGCCAGACGGCGAATTTTCAACTGCAGTCCTAGTTAACTAGCATGTATGTTTTTATAGTGGGAGGAAACCGGAGCACCCGGAGCAAACAAACACGTACCACGCAAACAAGGGGAGAACATGCAAACTCCACAAAGAAAACACTGGGGATCGAACTCAGCAGTGAGTACTTGCTGTGAGACGGCAGTGCTAACTACTGAGCCCCCGTGCTGCCCAAGTGTTTGAGCGTTCATACGGGAAGACGGGGTAACAATAAACAAAGAGTCTGGAGGTAATGCATTTTCATTGATTGGAAATAATCAGAATGCTGATTGCTTTTGATGACATAAAAAAAAATGCAATATCTCTTTTCAACATTGATTTTCTTCTGACACCTGAGCAAATTTATGTTTATGTAGTTCTTCACACCAGCTTTGGATACATTTACACAGCAGTAACTTAAAGCTATAGTGCGTAGACAGAAAGTCTCCCCCATGAGGAATTCTGAGTAATGACAATAACACTATCAACGCATCCACATGATACAAGCCTTCCGTGATTGTGCACCACCCCAACCCCCACCCATCCTCCACGCAGTAATTATCTTCACTCGATTTTCTGCGCCGGATGACACAATCTTCTGAACATAGCCATATTGAGAAATACAGAGAGAGTTTTGTGGAGCAGATAGTCCTAATTAGCTTTGTATCAACTCATTTTGCAATGGCTTGAATGTAACAGACATTTATCAATATAAAAATGTTACGCACTAAAGCTTTAAGTAAGCTGTAACAGTAAGCTTTAAAGACCAATGACTTTAAAGCTCCACTGAAAACAAGACTGAGATTAACAGCAGGCACGCACGTGTTTGCAGACCGTTGTACAAAGACAATATGATAATTTATGATTGGATTCAAGTTTGGACAAGGACGCCGTAGACACAAAGGTAAAGTCAAACGCAGACATGAGATGATGCCTGGTCCTTTCATTGTGCATTTTGGGACTGCACTATGACAGTATGTACCTCGTTGGTGGAAAAAGCTCATTATTCACAAAAAAAGAGCATTTTAATCAATAATAGTCTGTCAGCTGTCACCTCACAGCAGAGGATTTAAGCAATTCATGACCCGCAGACTAATCAATAATGTAAAAAGTCATTAGCTTGTAGCACTACAATATATTTCGTGATGTAGTACATCTTATTAGGGCCCGAGCACGAAAGTGCAAGGCCCCAACGGTGCCTTGCACTGAAAGTGCGAAGGAACCTATTGTTTTTCGTCAGATTATTATTAGGGCCCGAGCACGAAAGTGCAAGGCTCCAACGGTGCCTTGCACTGAAAGTGCGAAGGAACCTATTGTTTTTCGTCAGATTATTATTATTAGGGCCCGAGCACGAAAGTGCAAGGCCCCAACGGTGCCTTGCACTGAAAGTGCGAAGGAACCTATTGTTTTTCGTCAGATTATTATTAGGGCCCGAGCACGAAAGTGCAAGGCCCCAACGGTGCCTTGCACTGAAAGTGCGAAGGAACCTATTGTTTTTCGTCAGATTATTATTATTATTATTTTTCCGAGTCCTCCGTCGCGTTTTTGAGGGGCTTAGCATGCACGAAAACTCACAAAAATTTGATAATATGTCACAACTGGTGAAAATTGCAAAGTATTGTAGTAATTGGGCTCGGGCGTTGCCAGGGGGCTCCATAGCGCCCCCTAACGTGTGCATTAATTACGACAAAAGTAATAAGTTAATATACCAACTTTTTAGGGAACATAGGTCTCATCTTGAACTCTACCGTGCTATTTTTAGAAAAAATTACAAAATTCCTGAAATATTGGTATTTGTGAAAAAATCTTCATTTTACAAACACATGTTTGAGGACTTTAGGATGCACGAAACCTCTCAAACTTTTGCAGCCATGTGCAGAATATTAAACTCTTTCATGTGAATACACATTCAGGCTTGGGAGTGGTATGGTTGCTCTATAGCGCCCCCTAATTGGATTTAGCACTTGGGCACATTTATGACGGCCTCAATATATACGAAAACTCACAAAAATTGGCACCCACATAAAAACCTGGGAGCTTTGCGAGACCGTACAGCGATTTGGGCCATACCTGTAAGCGGGCTCCATAGCGCCCCCTAATGCCTGGAAGGCCTTAACTTGGACATAGTTGCTCCGATCTTCACCAGACTTAATACCCATATTGCTCTTATCATTGCAGACATATTTCCCATTTACCTTCATTAGCTCCGCCCAACCGGAAGGCGGCCATTTTTAATTATGCATTTTTCAGGTGTTTTACATTCTTTCGAACTTGTCCTAGGCCGTGATTTCAAACTTCTTGAATCTTTGCAGGTAGTATCTGTTGACCCTCATGACGAAAATCTATCCAGAGAATTTTGATAGTTGAAAAAATGCGCAAGTTTTTACCCACAGTTCAAAGCGTTGTGACGTTTACCGCGGAGACGATAGGGAAATCCGGAAATTACGAAGGTAAACAACAGCACGACACGCGACCACGGAACGGACCAACCTGTTGTCCTGCTCGTAAAACAAGAGTTTGGATTCAGGCAGCCGTCTCCTGGGCCTCGGCCGTGTGAAAAGCAACAAACTTAAAAGGACAATTCCCAAACCGGCAAGTGTTAGCAACATCTTTGTTATTAAACGTCGCCAAGGTAACATGTGATCTCGTGAAGCGCCGTCCCAATCCCATTTATACCTATCCGAGCCCATGTGGCCTCACACACTCGCTCACTTAGTACCTGAGATCACTTAAGTCTGTGAGTCCTTAGTCCTTAGTCCTCAGGGCTCACTTTGGGATTGGGCCAATGTCTCAGTCCAGCAGGGAGTTTTCCACAGGTTGTATCTTGGCAAAAGTTATCCCGATTTACATGAAACTTACAAGGTGTGGTCTACATGTGATGTTGCGTCTGCCAGTACCCCCCGATGCAAGAAGCGAGGGCCCGTCATCGCTGCTTGCAGCTTTAATTTTCAAATTATTTTGGGGGAATTTAACGCCTTTATTAGTTAGAAACAGAGGCGAGATTACAGGGTTCCTGGCTGGATGGATCCATGGCCATTCATAGTCAGGGACTTAACACATCCATTTTCTGAAACATCATTTAAGAAAATGTAGATATATTGACCAGACAGGAATGTGTGCTTTTGTCTAGTACAGCACATTAAATACCTGAAAAAATTAAGCTATTTTATTATATTGTGTGACGCTTAGTGATTCTAGCATGACACATTACAAACCAAAATTATCATGTCCTTGTTTTTGGGGCCATCCTCCTTTAAATGCATACATATATAGTATATAAAGAAGAGAGGTGTAAAAACATAAATCGCGATAGAAATATTGCAATAGAAAAGAAATGTGACCATATTTTTAAATGTAAAAAAGGCAGATGGAGGTAGAGAAATGAATGAACGCTACAGAGTACAGACCGCTGCGTTACATTTCACTCTCAGTGGGAACAGTTGCCCATAGCCTTCATTCCATTTCCCTGTAGAGCATCTCAACACACACACACACACACACACACACACACACACTGCTGAGAGCTACATTATTCCCTCACCGCTTCACAGGCCATGGAAATATTCAGAATTCACTAACCATGACCCAGAAACACACACATTCACTCCTTCAGTGCTGCGCCCCACCCCCCACACACACACACACACACACACACACACACACACACACACACACACAGTATAAATATACATGAACACATGCCACAGCCATAGCATGCATGTACACTCAGTCAAAAGCAATGGCCAATGCATAGCAACTCACACATATTCTGTCTTCCATAGGAATGCATTCAAATCACACATACATGCACGCACACACGCACGCGAAACAGCTAACTTTTTCGATACAGCGGAGGTTCAAGTTACACGATCTAACACACACTTTCACTTTCACGGACGGATCATAGCATTTGAAATATAGTTCACATGTTTACGCCCCTGTGCATGTATGAGAAATGATCCATACTGATTCACGGAGCCAAGCTAAAGCATCTGCGAACAACATGAATGTTTATGTGGAGTTTCCCCTTGAGGATTCCTGCAGCACAGAGGTGGAGCGACTCTCTGTTGTCACACATCATGCATTCATTAACAGCACACTGACACATGCAAAGAAAGCAGCACTTCTCTTTGTCCTCATCCTGGCCTTCGCATGGCTTCACCAGCATGGGAAATAAAGCATGACCAATGTCAGAGGACACTCTCATTTTTACTTCTCTTCTTGTTACTGCACCAATAGGCCAGTTTTCATGGCCAAAACTAAATTGACAAGGTCTTAAAGACAAAATCATCAGTATACATACAGTACAGGCCAAAAGTTTGGACACACCTTCTCATTCAATGAGTTTCCTTTTTATTTTCATGACTATTTACATTGTAGATTCTCACTGAAGGCATCAAAACTATGAATGAACACATATGGAATTATGTACTTAACAAAAAAGTTTGAAATAACTGAAAACATGTCTTATATTTTAGATTCTTCAAAGTAGCCACCCTTTGCTTTTTTATTAATAAGGGAAAAAATTCCACTAATTAACCCTGACAAAGCACACCTGTGAAGTGAAAACCATTTCAGGTGACTTCCTCATGAAGCTCATTGAGAGAACACCAAGGGTTTGCAGAGTTATCAAAAAAAGCAAAGGGTGGCAACTTTGAAGAATCTAAAATATAAGACATGTTTTCAGTTATTTCACACTTTTTTGTTAAGTACATATTTCCATATGTGTTCATTTATAGTTTTGATGCCTTCAGTGAGAATCTACAATGTAAATAGTCATGAAAATAAAGAAACACATTGAATGAGGTGTTTCCAAACTTTTGGCCTGTACTGTATGTGAATAGTGATGTGTATAATTAATTTGTGATCAGTGACAACTTTGTTTACCCATTTGTGAAATCATTACAATGATGTTTCTTCATTCTAGACCAGTGGTTCTTTAAACCTTTTCACATCAAGGACCCCTAAACTGACACAGATTAGACCATGGACGCCCACCTGACAGGCCTTGTGTTTTTAAAGGTTTTATTACTGTAAGTGTATGAGACCCATGACCAACCTAGTCATACATCTGTCATTGTGTAACTTATGGTTGGAATTAGAGTTCAAAAAAATCTAATTCCCTATTTGCTGGGGACCCTCTGGAACTCTCTTAAAGACCCCTGGGGGAACCCGGACCCTTTTTGGGAACCACTGTTCTAGACTACCTCCTGTTCTGTAGGAGGAAAATATTTACAGTTCGAGCCCTTGCTCCTCCTGTTAAAGTGTACATGTAGTGTGTGTGTGTGTGTGTGTGTGTGTGTGTGTGTGTGTGTGTGTGTGTGTGTGTGTGTGTGTGTGTGTGTGTGTGTGTGTGTGTGCCAATCAGAGCCCAGAGCCTCTAACGCACTGTCAAACTAGGCAGCGCTGATCAAATATGAATCACGTTCAGTTACTGCATTGTTTTTTTTTCTCGCCAAGTATTAGTCCTCCGGGTAATTGTTTTCCAATTTTAAATATGTCAGGTATTAATGGAACAAGAGGAACAGCCAAAGTGAGAGCTACAGATAACACCTCTAACTCCTTAGCAAGGTAAGCAACTTCATTCTGCCTGCTGTTGTGTGGGAAACTACTTAAAAAAACAGATTGCGGTTGCAACTGAACGCCTTATTAAAACAAAATGAGCTTGTTACAGATACACCAGTTGCTTTTCTATTGTATTTCTGCCACGAGAATGTTTTCTCGTAAATGTGTTTTTTGACTACTTTAATCTCAGAAAATATGAGTTTTGTCTCTTCAGACCTAATGACTGCAGCATCCCTCCCAAACCTGTGCCTACAACCTATTAAATCAAATAATTATTAATTTTCTGCACTGTAACTTTTATTCTTGTATTTGTATCTTATTCTGTTTTAATAATAATAATAATAATAAATTGAATTTATATAGCGCTTTTCATGGACTCAAAGTCGCTTTACAGGGCAGGGTAGATTATAAAAACATAACAAAACAAAACGAGCAAACAAAACAAGTAGAACAAAACAAGATACAGATGAAAAAGGGAGGGGGGCAGGTGGACTATGGGTAGGCTGAGGTGAAGAGATGGGTCTTGAGGCGGGACTGGAAGATGGTGAAGGACTCCAGAGGTGCGGATCTCTTGGGGAGGGGAGTTCCAAGAGCCTGGGAGCTGCTCTGGAGAAGGCTCTGTCCCCAAAACAGCGCAGGTTGGACTTTTGGATGGAGAGGAGACCGGCTGAGGTGGATCTGAGGGACCGTGAGGGTTGGTAAGGGGAGAGGAGGTCAGTGAGGTATGAGGGGGCCAGATGGTGGAGGGCTTTATAGGTGAGGACCAGGATTTTGTAGGTGATCCGGTGGGAAATGGGAAGCCAGTGGAGTTGTTTTAGGACTGGAGTGATGTGGTGCCAGGATTTGGAGCAGGTAATGAGGCGGGCGGCTGAGTTCTGGACCAGTTGGAGTCGGTTGATGTTGGTAGAGCTGATGCCGAGGAGAAGTGAGTTGCAGTAGTCCAGTCGGGGAGGAGATGAAGGCGTGAATGAGTCTTTGCAGCGGGGGATGTGAGAGAGGGTCTGATTTTGGCGATATTGCGGGAGGTGAAAGAAGGAGGTTTTAATGACTTTGACGGATGTGAGGCTCAAGGGAGAGGGTGGAATCAAAGATAACGCCAAGGTTGGGGCCTGGGGGAGATGGGGAGACAATGGTGCCGTCGATGGTGAGAGTGGGGTTATTGGTTTTGCTGAGTGTGGATTTGGAGCCGATCAGAAGGAATTCTGTTTTGTCGCTGTTGAGTTTGAGGAAGTTGTGTTGCATCCAGGTTTTAATAGCTGACAGACAGGAGTTGGTATGGGAGAGGGGAGGATTGTGGGGGATTTGGTGCTGAGGTAGATCTGGGTGTGGTCAGCATAGCAGTGGAAGTCCAGGTTGAAGTGGCGGAGTATCTGACCAAGAGGGAGGATGTAGATGATGAAGAGGAGGGGGCCAAGTACGGAGCCTTGGGGAACACCTTGAGTGACTGTGGCTGTGGCAGAGGTGTGGTTGTGGAGAGAGATGAAATGGGATCTGTTGGAAAGGTAGGAGTGGAGCCAGCTGAGTGCAGTACCTTCGATACCGAGGTCTTTGAGTCTGGTGAGCAGGATGTTATGGCTCACAGTATGCGGAACACTCAGGTCGAGGAGGATGAGGATGTTGAGGGAACCGCTGTCAGCAAAGGTGAGGAGGTCGTTGAGGACTTTGAGGAGAGCGGTTTCTGTGCTGTGTAGGGGCGAAAACCAGATTGGAGGTTCGAATAGGTTATTGGCAAGAAGATGGGTTTGTAGTTGTGAGGCGACTATGCGTTCCAGGGTTTTAGACAGAAAGGGGAGGTTGGATATTGGGCGGTAGTTGTTGAGAGGGGAGGGATCCAGACCAGGTTTTTAAGGATTGGGGTGACAGCGGCAGTTTTGAAAGCAGAGGGACAGTTCCAAGGGACAGTGAGGAGTTGAAAGAGGTTAGTGAGGTAGGGGCATAGGACCGGGAGGCAGGACTTCAGAAGTGGAGTAGGGAGGGGGTCAAGGGGGCAGGTAGTGGGTTTGGAAGAGCTGATGAGTTTGGAGATTTCAGGAGGAGTGACTGGGTTAAACTGGGAGAGGAGGAAGTGTGGAGAGGGGCCGGGGAGGTCTGGAGGGATGGAGAGAGGAGGGTCCAAGGTAGGTGCTGGAGTAGATCCTGGAAGGTCAGATACAGGGGATAGGGATTTGTAAATGAGATTGATTTTGTCAGTGAAAAAGTGGAGGAATGAGTTGCAGAGATCCGGAGTAGAGGTAAGGAGGCTGTTGGTCCGAGGCTGCATGAGGTTGTTCAATGTGGAGAAGAGGGTTCTGGGGGTTTTGGCAGGGGTCGGTGAGGATGGTGGAGAGGTAGGCAGATTTCGCAGCAATGAGGGCATCTTTGTAGGCGATGAGATGGGATTTATAGGCTACATGATGGACTGTGAGGGATGATTTCTTTGTCAGACGTTCAAGTTGGCGGCCAGTTTGTTTCATTTTCCGGAGTGCAGGTGTGTACCAGGGTGAAGAGGTGTTAAAAGTGACGGAGTTTTGTTTTGAGGGGGCCAGGGTGTTGAGGGAGTTAGCCAAGGTGGAGTTGAGGTGGTCTGTGAGGTCATCGGGTGAGGTGAGGGTTGAGTCCAGGTGGAGAGTGGTGGAGAGCAGGTCAGAGAGATGGTGGGGATTGATAGATTTGAGGTTGCGGAAGGTGATTTCTCTGAGGAGGCGGGTGGGGGTTGGAGAAGGGATGGTGAACCGTATCAGTTTGTGATCAGAGAGGGAAAAGAGGCATGGATGGAGGTCGAGCACTGGTTGGTTGGTGGAGCAGACCAGGTCGAGGATGTGACCTTTTCATGGGTGGGGGAATGTGACATGTTGGGTGAGAGAGAAGTTATCCGGTAAAATTTTGAATTCTGATGAGAGCTTGCATGTGGGGGAGTCCATGTGGATGTTTAAGTCACGCGAGTAGCAGCAGACGTGGAGAGATAGAGGCTAGTGTGAGGAGTTCAGTAAAATCAGAGAGGAAGGAGGATTTGGTTTAGGTGGCCGGTAAATAGGGATGACTGTCATGGAGGAAAGAGTTTTGAAGGCGAGATATTCAAACGATGATACTGAGGGGAGGGTGAGTTCTGTGATCCGGAAGTTCTGATTGAAAATGACGGCGAAGGCCACCTCCCGCGTGGGAGGGGCGGGGTTTGCAGATGTAGTTGTAGCCAGGGGGGATGCTTGGTTGAGGGAGAAGAAGTCGTTGGGTTGTTGCCAGGTTTCGTTGAGCAGAAGGAAGTCAAGAGTGTTGTCGAGGGATTAGTTCATGGAGGGCAGGGGCTTTATTGTTGAGCGTCGGGTGTTGAGGAGGGCAAAGTTGGCATGGTGAGAGGGTGGTGGGATGGGGCAGGCTGGAGAGATCTGAGGTTGTCCCGGTTAGCAGTGCGTGTGGTCGTTGGGGTGTGGGGGTATTGCAGTTGAGGGGGACAGTAAGCCGATTAGCAAATGATTGGAGAGTATGATTGAGTGTATGTGAAGTGGGGAAAGCACTGTAGTCCGGTCCCGGTTTTCTGTGTAGCCTGATGATGCGTTCAGCCCTATGTGAACCAGTGGGTGAAGCATTCAGATGACGGTGGGACAGGTGCAACAGGAGCGTGCAGGTGACCAGATGGATGGAATGGATTGTCCGTGGTGGAAGAAAACAAACTTGCGGCGAGAGCTTCTGTGGATGTAACGGCGTCGACGTAGAAGTCCGAGCTGTTTGATGACTGGGATGCAGGATGGAATGGAGTAGTTGACAAATTGGACCAGTTGCAGAGTTGAATATTTGATCATGATGCCGAGCGGAGGGACGGAGAGCTCCGTGATAGTGGTTAGCCGTGGGCTAGGAGCACAGAGGTGGAGGTGGAGATGGATGAATGAGGTGATTGCCAAAATGATCCACAGCATGACCGAAGGAGAGGAATGTCTAGTCTTGGTTGTGGCTCGCATCTGGTGGAGGTTGCCTATGAGGAGGAGGTCAGCAATCGGGTTAGCCGCCGAAGCAGCTAGGATTTGCCGCCACGCGTTTGGTGAACGGGGGCAGCTAGCTAGCGGCTAACCGACGAGGCAAGAGTCCGGTCAAGGAGCCCCAGGCGGCTTCGGGAACCAGCAGAGAGACTGTCCAGAGGTACAGAGGCTGTCCAGAGGTAGGGGGTACAGCGAACACAAACACAAGAGAATAGCAGACGAATAGCAGATGAATAGCAGACGGAGAAGCGGCGAATAACTAGCGCCAGCGTCCTCTCACGTCGGTGATGAATGAATATGGATGGTTTTAGCCTGTTTTATTTTCATGGCTGTTTTTTTATTAACTGCCCGTCAGTCTCGCCATTATATTTTAGGCTATTGCAGCAAACGCTGTCTGCGTGACGTTTTGAAAACTGTAACCGCACTTGTGTCCGCTTTGCCGGCATTGCCATGACTCACTGTGACTTTAAGAAACTGCAGAGGCGATGTGGACATCAATTGTGCACATCAACCTATTTGTATGTTGCTTATTTATTTATGTTTGATTCTTTGTATTTACATCCTTTGTATGTATATTTACAACCTAACCTCAACATTTTAGGAGCATTCAAAAGTCAAATAATCAAATATGTATATGGCTGCTAATAAAGCTTAGTGAAATTTTACTTTCTATGCTATCTAGACTTCTATGCTTCTCTCTCTCTCTAAAACAGTACGAGTTTGTCTGGCTGCATGGTACACAGATACACCAGTTGCTCTTTTGTTGTATTACTGCCTCTAGAATTCTGGGACCTGTAGTATTAAACCACACTTGCTGATACCACGGTAACCACGGGTGACGCCTTATTAAAACAAAATGAGCTTGTTACAGATACACCAGTTGCTTTTCTATTGTATTTCTGCCACGAGAATGTTTTCTCGTAAATGTGTTTTTTGACTACTTTAATCTCAGAAAATATGAGTTTTGTCTCTTCAGACCTAATGACTGCAGCATCCCTCCCAAACCTGTGCCTACAACCTATTAAATCAAATAATTATTAATTTTCTGCACTGTAACTTTTATTCTTGTATTTGTATCTTATTCTGTTTTAGCCTGTTTTATTTTCATGGCTGTTTTTTTATTAACTGCCCGTCAGTCTCGCCATTATATTTTAGGCTATTGCAGCAAACGCTGTCTGCGTGACGTTTTGAAAACTGTAACCGCACTTGTGTCCGCTTTGCCGGCATTGCCATGACTCACTGTGACTTTAAGAAACTGCAGAGGCGATGTGGACATCAATTGTGCACATCAACCTATTTGTATGTTGCTTATTTATTTATGTTTGATTCTTTGTATTTACATCCTTTGTATGTATATTTACAACCTAACCTCAACATTTTAGGAGCATTCAAAAGTCAAATAATCAAATATGTATATGGCTGCTAATAAAGCTTAGTGAAATTTTACTTTCTATGCTATCTAGACTTCTATGCTTCTCTCTCTCTCTAAAACAGTACGAGTTTGTCTGGCTGCATGGTACACAGATACACCAGTTGCTCTTTTGTTGTATTACTGCCTCTAGAATTCTGGGACCTGTAGTATTAAACCACACTTGCTGATACCACGGTAACCACGGGTGACGCCAATTCAAGATTTCAACTTTAACCTATGGCAAATTACTTTTTCAGGTCACATGTAGTCTAACTGTGCATATCACTTTTACCTTTGTGTTGTTGTGTTTCTCCACTTTATTAACATCCTTCTTCTTCTCCTCTTTATTCTTTTCACGCTCCTTCTGTGAAGAAAATAAAGAGACAGATGGTGTAAGACGTATACTGTACAGCCCGCACTATGAATGTGTTTCATAGCCAGTGTTGTAGTCGAGACCACCTGAACCGAGACCAAGTCATCACCAAGACCAGAGTGTATCAAAACCGAGACAAAACCAAGAGTTTGAGCGGTTTAGACAGGGACAACACCAAGACCAAGACCAGTTCAAGTCCAACACTGCATGACACGATAACATGTGGGAAACGCTAACCATAGGCACTCCCATAAAAATACACCCACAGAAAACAAATTAAGATTCTTCGTCATTCACCTCTTTTATTGCCCTAAATTTCTCTCTTATAAACTCCTCCATTGACTCTGACATGACAGCTTAAAGTTAGTGAAGGAAGGATAGTGCTAATAGTAGCACAATACTTAGCTTGCTGATGAACTTTTCAACCTGTATTTCTATTTTTTTTTTTTTTTTTTTTCCAGTGAACAATACTTCCCCTGCTGGACTGGCTTTGAATTTATTATATATTATTTATATCGTTATCACAGACATAGGTGCTATTTGAATGACTGCTGTCTGTTTTTTTTATTAGCAAATTAATGTTGGGAGCAGTAAGGGTTGGTGCTGCTGTACTACTGATTGCCGTACAATATGATTCAAATGGCGTAAAATTGTGTAATATTAAAAGATGGGGTAATCTAGGTCTCCTAAATGGGAAAGGACTGATACCTATGGCTTATGTAGGCAATTAATATTCTGATTTATTAATTAAATTAAACAAAGTATCATTTACAGTCTACTATTTTATTTTTATCATTATTATTATTGTTTGAAGTTATGTCATCTGATAATTTCCATGCAGTTATGGTTATTTTACATAACTATTCCTGCAGAAGTGTGTACATAAGTATATTTTTATTTTTATTATTATTATGTTTGCTAATGCTAATTTGCCAATGCCTTCATATCACGTGTATATTATTTTTATTTTTTAGGATTAATGAACTTCACTAAAGGTTTATTTGTTATCCACTTGAATATTAGGAGTCTGCCTCCTAAAATTGATTTATTGAGAGCTTGGCTCACTTATAATAATCCACATATTATTACTCTTTCTGAAACCTGGCTACATAGTGAGATCTCCTATGATGAAATCAAACTTGACAATTATGTTTTATTTAGGAAGGATAGGGGCTCAAGGGGTGGGGGCCTCTTAACATATGTAATTGACTGCTGAACTTATATTGCCAAGTGAGAATCCCTTGCATTTTGAAGGCCTTTTTGTTAAAATTATCTTTCATGAAAATAAACGACTTATAATAGGAAATATTTATAAACCCCCTAATGCTCCTGCTGAAACCACTGACTGTATCTTGTCTACCATTAATTCTTTAGATTGTGCTGGCAAAAAAATCATATTAGGTGATTTTAACTCCAATTGGCTAGCGTATTCCTCTCATAAAGACCGCAATCTTTTTAATAGCATAAATCTAACGCAACTAATAACTGAACCCACTAGAGTTGGTCCTAATTCCTCTTCTTTGATGGATTGGATCTTAGTTTCTCATCCTGGCAGAATCTTAAAATCTGGGGTATTACCTGACTCTCTCAGTGACCACTCTATTGTCTTCTGCATATGGAAAATTAAATTGCCTCATCTTCCTCCAAATTTAATTAGAGTAAGGAAATGGAATAACATTAATCCTGAACACTTTATTCAAGATATACTAGATATTAACTGGGAGAGATTTAAGTTAATTCCATCTGTTGAAGATGCATGGAATTATTTTTATACTGAATTTGTTGAGATAATAGATAAACATGCTCCTTCGACATCAATTAAGGTGATGGGTGATGACACCGTTGCAAATGCGATGATGATTGGCTGGATGGGCGGATGCCCTGCTCACGCTGTCTCACTGCACGCTCTGACTACCCTTCTTATATACTGTATGTTACTACCACTAAACACAAGACAGCGACAATGGCGACGAGCAGTGATGCCACGTAATGCGTAACGCGTTACGTAACTCTAATCTGACCACTTTTTTCAGTAACGAGTAATCTAACGCGTTACTATTTCCAAACCAGTAATCAGATTAAAGTTACTTATCCAAGTCACTGTGCGTTACTATTTTTGTCATTTTCCTTAGTAAAAATATATATTTTTGCTTTCTTCTTGCGTCTCGGGGAGTGAAGTCACGTATGCGACAAGTCACGTTTTCAGCATGAGGACAGTTCACGTTTTCAGCATGTGGACAGTTCACGTGTACCACGCAGCGACACAAACGTAAACAACAATGGAGGGAGGAGAGAGATGCGCGCTTTCTAGCTGGAAATACAGTCACTATTTTGAGTTTGTGTCAGCTAAAGATGGCAATATTAAGGTTCGTTGTACACTCTGTGCTGGTGGCGACAAAGTGCTATCTAGCTACGAAAACACTACGTCAAATTTGAAGAAACATTTGGAGTCGCAGCACTGCAGTCAAACTTACAGAGCAAGTCCCAGCAGGTGGTGCGAAGCATAGAGAAGGAGGTCCCCCACCACCCAAACAACAAAAGCCATCGGTGCAAAACCAGTAAGTGGGGGAGAGAAGTTGGTCGGGCAGTAGGCCTATGTTGTAGCGGAAATGCTGTCCTTAAACACGGTTGACTCGCTCTCTTTCGTGCCATAATAAACCAGATCCCTACTACTGGCAACGCCGAGCTGCCTCACAGTAAACCGGTTGTCATTTTTATGTTGAGGCTGTGGGGGTGTTGTCGGCAGTTGCTGAATGTAACTAATAAAGTAACTTGTAATCTAACTTCCTTACTTTTAAAATCAAGTAATCTGTAAAGTAACTAAGGAAATACAAAGGTAGCGTTCTCGAACTGGAAGTACCGGCACTACTTCTCGCTCATTGAAATTAAAGGCAAGAATTTTTATGTAACATGCACGCTATGCCCAGGAAAAAAGACTTTATCCACGTCTGCCTCAAGCAACTCCAATCTTATGAAGCCCCACACATCAACACATGCTAACACAACACTCGTTGCTGCTGCTAACCCATCCCCAAGCCCAAATGCAGCTAGAGTGAGCTCCAGCGAAGGAGACAGAGCCACTCTGTTAAAACAAGCAACGCTCGATTTTTCTTTCTTTGACGTTAAAGATGTTATAGATCGTAATAGCATTATAGAACATAAAAAATAACGTCACAGTTACTTTGCTGAGTAACTAATTACTTTTACAATGTGGTAACTGAGTTACTAACTCAATTACTTTTTGGGAGAAGTAATTTGTAACTGTAACTAATTACTTTTTTAAAGTAAGATGACCAACACTGTTCATATACACTTAATCTTGAATCTGAATATAATTATTTTAACTCCTGTTGTCCTCGGGTCAAATTTGACACGTTTTGTAAGTTTCTATATCAGATATTTTACTTTACTTGAGATTACTTTCACTGAATTTTGGGTGTTTTTGTCAATTTTATATAGCATTTGAATTTTTTTTATTTTTTTTAATGGTTTCAAAAAACTTTTATATAAACCAGTCTGTGATTATCCACTTGACACCCTCTGATCTTAACTATTAGTCAAAATCATTCATAATTTCAACTGTTTTAACTAAAAAAATTGACATGATGTCATATAAATGAGGTTTACTGATCATTAATTCCAAAAGTAAGTTTAAAACTAGTGGGAATAAGTTGGTGTTAGTGGTGTATATACTGGTGGTAGTGTGTGAGTGTGTGTGTGTGTGTGTGTGTGTACATCACAGTAAAGCTGCAGCAAGACAATTCCGCAACACATATCACAGTGATAACTGAATCTCTGTCTCTGTCCTGTAGTACCATAATTAGCATATTATACTGCTTAAGCATGCAGAAAGACGGCACTTTTCTTCATTAAATCGCCATTCGACAACCATTAAAATATTCTAAAGGAGGAAACAAGAGGCCTAATGGTAATGATTTGGTGTACCTCATAGTAGGTTGAAAACAATTAGATCTCATTCTTTAATGTGATTTTAATGCACCTCATAATGCAGAATTCCGTGTGCGGAGAGTTGATGTAGTGTTTCCAGGTTAATGGTTCTGTCTTGCTTTGTTATATGTCAATGAGCGGGTGCTGATGCCAGCTACCGAGAGGCTTTAGCTAATGACTGTCAGGATGCCAAAGAGACGAGCTTTAGCTTAGCGGCTGAAGCCTACAATCTAGCCATTATAGTGACAATAGCAGTCTGTTTCTTTCTGTGTCTCCCTCTGTCTCTACTCTCAATGTGATTAATGTACTGGCTGCTCATAGCTATTTATGATGATGGTAATTTGTATTGTGAACATAATAAACAATACTTCATTCCCATCAATACTTAACTACCATTGAGAGCATGTATTATTATTCTACAGTCACTATATTTTGTACTCTTCTGTGAGCATGCATTAGGTGAGTGTTTTTTCTTCTTTTTCTTAAGACTAATGGACTGAAATATTAACAAAACAAACAGCACTGTATAAAAGCTGTCATGCAGAGAAAGCCTGGGTCAAATGTCAAGGCTTGCCGCCGGGGAATTTGGAGTTTTATATTTTTCTATGGACTTCATGGCAGGGCAACAAAAAGCAACTATGGCTACTGTTTACACAATGAACAGTACAGCTACGGGCCTCTGTTCTGCCTAAACTGACTGATTGACATTCCTGTTTTTTTATCTACAGCACAGGACATAGTAGTATAAAGATTCACCAATATGAATCGGTATCTGGTTGTATTAGCCAGTCCCTCCAGGAATTTGCAATTCACGTAGAATGTTCAACTCACTCAATTCACGCAAATTCAACCAATCACTGTGAATTCAGTGTGACTCGCAATTTTGACCAATCACCGCAACTTTACCGCAAATTTGACCAATAACTGGAATTCCCGCGACTTCAACCAATCACAGCAGTCCCACGTGCCAGACTTTGCGTAAGTATGTGACTCTGAGAGCCACTGACAAGCGGGAGTGGGAACGGGTTGACGTTGGCAAGGATAGGAAATTAACGAACAATGTAAATCAATAAACCACTGGCAGAAATGTTCAAATTTGATTAATTTAATAAATTATTATTTTGTGTCTTAAATCCACCAGCCTTTTTCATATTAGACCAACATTTGCAGCACCCTGAGCCTATTTGGTAAGGTTACTAGGAAACTCAGCCCAGAGTAGTTTTTTTATTCTCCCCAAAAAAAGTTTCCTTTTTATTTTTAAAGAAATCTCGCAACTTCATTGCAACTAAAATACAAAAGACGTTGCAACTTTTTTTGCAAATTCAGGCATTTTTTATTTTTCAGGCTGCAACAATCTAAAAAAAAAGCCGCAAAATCCTGGAGGGACTGATTAGCAAAGCTACGACTACATTGATACATGGAGCCCTGGATCAATCTGAATGGACCAAGAATCCACCGATGGCCTAATTCTAACATTATGAATCAGATAGTCTCGCATTGCCAGACCTCTCTCTACAGCGCTGGCTAGTCCACAAAGCATTCCGACATAGAAGAAAAACATGCTCTGGTTTATTGGCATTTTTTTAAACTAATCACAGCCACGGTATTGCTGCAAAATAGCCTCGTTCAAAAGTTGTTTTAGTCGTGATACAGAAAACTCAGATTGGACACATAGTCTAGCTAGCTGTATGGATTTATCCTGCAGTGACTGAGGGGCAGTTAACCATAGTCCTCATCAGAGGGTGAACATTTTTCGGGACTCCCGCGGGTCACGGTATTCCCGCGGGTACGGGAGTCAATTTCACTGTTGGTAACGTCATAGGGACGGAATAGAGGATAGAAATCACTGGAAGCAGGCGGGATGGAGAAATGTGTGTTTTGAGTGTGAGAAGATCTCCGTTAGGAATTACGTAATGAAATCGCCTAGGCCTGCAGGTAATGCATGTATAGTGTAGCCTAAATTTTAAGGCAACCTCAGTGATTTGACCACGATTGACCAAACACACACACGCGCTATCAACTGGCTAGTTATCCTCCAGACAGACGACGTCCCTTTTTCTTTCTCTCTTTTCCGCCGGGTGGCACGCGAGCCTGCTCGAGGTGTGAAGCGTGTGTCCGTGACAGAGTCTGCAACAGAGTCTGATAACTTTAGTCAACATAGGGTATGAAACGGGAGCGGGACAGGATTCGGGATTCTTTCTCTCGGGATTTTGCAAGACAGGATTTTTTTTGGGGGGGCAGTCACGTAATCGTGATATGACAGGAGTATTTTCGTGGGCTCGGGATGGGATGGGAGCAACAATTGATTCCTGTGTCATCCTCTAGTCTTCATAAATCCACCGGTGGCACCTGAACAATCCCGTAAATTAATAATCTTCAATATAGACTACAAATCAGTTGACTGAAGCTTTGCTGTCGATTATGCGAATCTTCTGCTGTGCGTGGTCATGTGTTGAACTTGGTCATTCATTGGCAGGGATCAGTCAATCAGCACCCTTGTTTGGGTGAAAAAAAAATCTTTGCTAGGTTCCGTTACGAGCTGATGTGTATGTTATTTGGTTACAAGAGGCTAGCTAATTAACTTAAGTTAAACTATTAGCATGTCCTCGCTTTGCTATTCTGTGGTTCCTTTTACAAAATATATACTTATTTGAAGGTAGGAAATGCATCTTTTATAGGACTGGCTCATTTTAATTTCCAATGGAATATAAATGTTTTTACATTAAACGAATATTTCAACTGTATCTATCAGATTGAATCGTATCTCAGTGAATGTCATAGCACTGATTCAACATCGAATCGAAACGAATCGTGCCATATCAAAATGTATCGTCCCTGAACCGTATCATCGTCCAAGTGGCTAGTTACATATCACATGGTCTTAAAAGGGAAAGATGCACACCCTAGCATATATATATATATATATATATATATATATATATATATATATATATATATATATATATTGGCTGCATCTTTGTTGACATATCCATCAGCAAGTTTGAGTTATTATATTTTTTCATTATATTACATTTGAGGCTCTAGTTGGCACCAAGTCTCTCACACCCATTAACTATGAGTTAATGAGAATAGCATTGGACTATTTGCTTCAGCAGCATTTGCAAACTATTACACTCCCATCTGACCTTCACTAAAAAAAGCACATTACAGCTGGTACCACTCCCTATCTGAATTCTGAATGTGAAATATGCCCTATATTAGAAGAAATCAACAATGCAACAATAATTTTCTGCTAATACTTCCACAAAGTGTTGCATCTGATAGATGCAAAATACAGTTGTGCCGTAGTACCCTTGTCAGTGATGATGCAAAACGACAGGATTCATCAAGGGTTTGAAATCTCAGGTTACTGCTCACTATAGAGTAAACAATTGAGTGTCTGGGCTGAATGATTAATTGAGGGCCAAGCAGCGAAGCTGCGAGGCACCATTAGTGATTCTACCTTTTCTTATTATTACACATCTTTCCTCTGCCACGGCAGTCTATGGCAGCCCATAGAACCGTGCAGTAAAAAGTTGTGAAATTTGGCACACTGATTCGGGATAGTCCCATAATTCATTTCACCAAGTTTTAGGTAGAGATGGTTGGAGCCAATACCGATACTAGTATAGGTATTCGCTCCAATACTGGCTAAAACGCTGACGTGTACGGTAAGCGTATTGTCACTTCCGGTGTTCCCGTGTTCCCGTGTTACAAACGCTAGTTTGCTGCTCCAGGAAAAACTTACTCAACTCTGCTTTATTGTTTAAATTAGCGGCTACTTGCCTGGATTGCATTTGAATTACAATTGTTCTACTCAAGCACTTATACTTCGCTTCCCTTACAGCAACTGCCTCGCTGATCTTACAGTTGTTAAAACGCTGTTAGCTACTTTAGCTTAGCCATTAGCAATGGCTAATTCCTCTCCGTCTCCTGCTCTCTCTTGCTCTGTGTGTCAAATGTTTAGCTATTCCTCTGCCTCCTTTTGTGATAACAATACATGTAATAAATGTAATATATTCGCTGCTCTGGAGGCAAGGCTTAGTGAGTTTGAGGCACGGCTCCGCATCATGGAATCAGAATCATATGATTCCGTAGCTAGCCACCACCACGTAGCTGAAGCGGGCCAACATACTGTAGCTTCTGTAGCTTCTGCTAGCTGTCCCCCGGCAGACCCTGAGCAGCCGGGCGAGTGGGTGACTGTCCGAGGGAAGCGTAGCGTTAGATCTAAACCAGGGAGTGCACATGATGACGGTCGCTCTACCGGAGCATCTTCGCCTCTCTAACAGTTTCTCCCTACTCAGTGATACACCCGCTGAGAAGCCAATTCTGGTTATTGGGAGCTCTATACTGCGACATGTGAAGCCGGCGGCACCAGCGGCTGCAGTCATATGTGTCCCCGGGGCTAGAGCGGGCGATATAGAATCCCATCTAAAGCTGCTGGCTAAAAAGAACCGTAAATACAGTAAGATCATACTTCACGTAGGTGGTAATGGTCGTAAATCGGAGATCACTAAAATTAATGTTGAGTCACTTTGTGCATACGCAAAGAAAATGTCGGACTCAGTAGTTTTCTCTGGCCCCTGCCAAACCTGACCAGTGATGAAATGTACAGCCGTACGTCATCCTTCCACCGCTGGTTGTCGGGGTGGTGCCCAGCTAATGATGTGGGCTATGTGAATAACTGGAGGGCATTCTGGGGAAAGCCTGGCCTGATTAGGAGAGACGGCATTCATCCCACCTGGGACGGAGCCGCTCTCATATCAAAAAATCTGACCGAGTCTATTATCGGTCATAAACCATGACAACCCAAGTTTGATATTAGTAATCAGAGGTGCAGTGCAATGTACCCCTCTGTGCTTCCGTTGGAGCAGTCGCCCACTCATAGTCTAATAAGCACGGTGTCAGTCCCCCGGCTCAGATTGGTTAAATCAAAGGTAAACAAAAGATGCGCTATACTTAACAACCTAATTGGAATTAAAACGACTGCAACGATAGAACAAAATAGGAAAATTAGATGTGGACTATTAAATGTTAGATATCTGTCTTCTAAAGCAGTATTGGTAAACGATTTGATATCAGATAATAAAATTGATTTATTTTGTCTTACTGAAACCTGGCTGGGCCATGAAGAATATGTCAGTCTAAATGAAGACACTCCTCCCAGTCATATTAATACTCAAATTCAGGCTCAGGCCGAGGAGTCTTTGATTCAAGACTGTTAATTAATCCTAAACCTAAACTAAATTATAACTCGTTTGAGAGTCTTGTTCTTAATCTTCAACATCCAAAATGGAAAACATTACAGCCAATTATATTCTTTGTTATATACAGGGCTCCAGGTCTATGGAGGAAATATTTATTCATAATTCAAATTGAAAGTCCAAAGAGAAATTGAAAGTCCAAAGAGAAAACAAAGCAAGATCAAATTAAAAATATTATTATTTTTTTTTTATTTTCCATTTGGCTTTGGCTTTTGAATTTAATATTTGGCTTTTGAATTTCAATTTAAAATTGGCTTTTAATTTTCATTTAATATTTGGCTTTTGAATTTCAATTTAAAATTGGCTTTTAATTTTCATTTAATATTTGGCTTTTGAATTTCAATTTAACATTGGCTTTTAATTTTCATTTAATATTTGGCATTTCAATTTCCATTTAACATTGCCTTTTCGTTTGGACTTGACACATGTCAATGTAAATGAGGAGGCGTGGCCCAAAGGCTGGTGGGAGGGTCTGAAACGAAAGGGGTGCAGAGGCACCTTATGAACAGCAGGGGGAGCTTACTGCTGGGGAGCATCTGTCTGCAGCTTCAGGCTTGATGGCCTCTTATTTCACATGATAGAAAATGATAATGTAGGCTAAACACAAACGACATTTTATGCAACAACAGTGAAGTTTTCATGTAGTTACTATAATTGGGCCCGTGTTAGTGAGGACTAGATTAGGACTGTATTTAAAGCTGATTCTGGTTCCCAACTTCGCCCCAGGTGTGTCTGTTTAAAACACGTACTCAGACAACTTTTTTTTTTTGTGTTTTATTTTATTAAGCAACAGTAGAAACATGGGTGTGGGTAGCTCGCCATCGTGTTTGTGTGTGGTCAGATTTTTGTGACGGCACACACACACAATCTCAACCGGATAGTCATCGTCCGAACTGCGACCTCTCCTTTTTCTTTCTCTCACTTTTTTCTCTGGGTGGTGCGCGCGGTGTGAGAGGCATGTCTGCGCTATTCTCCAACATGTAGCCTACTCACAACAATCACTCCTGATTGACGGCCTTTTGTACAGCCTGTGTATTTTTTCAGACTTCCAGCTGTCAGTGGTGTCTGTAAGCATCACTGGCCGGCCAGCAGGGAGGCGATCCCGGCCGCCACCAGCTGGCTGTCCCATCAGACTGAAGCTTCTGACAACATCGGAGAAAATGTGCAGTTGGCCATCAACGTTTGTAAAACTGTCCATATTCAAACTCTACACAGTTAATTTATCACATAAAAAAAGTCTCAGAAGTGAATTTAGTGGTGAAAAAGCAGATGAAAATTGTAAAAAGTTTCCAGTTGTTTGCTGCTGCTACTACTGCAAACTCCCGATCTAGATTATAGAATCGATTGCTTTTTTATAATTTCCATCTGAGTAGCCTACAAGTTGGAGAATAGCGCGGACACGCACCTCACAACGCGCGCATGTTTAGTCCTTAAATCAGACAAAGTACTTATTGTAAGTGATTTTAATATCCATGTGGACGTTGACAATGATAGCCTTAGTACTGCTTTCAACTCATTATTAGATTCAATCGGTTTCAGTCAGAGTGTGCACAAGGCGACGCACTGTTTTAACCACACCCTCGACCTTGTGCTGGCATATGGTATTGAAATTGAGGATTTAATAATATTTCCGCAGAATTCGGTATTATCAGATCATTCTTTAATTACTTTTGAATTCTTACTACCGGACTATACTAAATTAGATAAAAGCTTCTACACTAGATGCCTATCTGACAGTGCTATAGCTAAATTTAAGGAAGATATTCCAACAGCATTTGACTCTATGTCATGCCTTAACATAACAGAGGACCTTTATGTTAACCTCAGTCTCTCTCAAATTGATACATTTGTAGACAGTGCTACGATCTGCCTACGGACGACTTTAGACTCTGTTGCTCCCCTCAAAAAGAACATGATGAAGCAAAGGAAACTAGCACCTTGGTATAACTCCCAAACTCGCAAATTAAAAAATAATCTCGCGAAACCTTGAAAGTAAATAGCGTTCCACCAAAGTGGAAGAATCTCGTTTGGATTGGCAAGAAAGTCTCAAAACCTATAGGAAGGCCCTAAGAAAGGCCAGATCAGACTATTACTCATCACTAACAGAAGAAAATAAGAACAACCCAAGGTTTCTTTTCAGCACTGTAGCCAGGCTGACAGATAGTCACAGCTCTACTGAGCCATCTATTCCTCTAGCTCTGAGTAGTGATGACTTCATGAGCTTCTTTAATGATAAAATTCTAACAATTAGAGATAAAATCTATCACCTTTTGCCCTCAACTTCTAACGGTTCACCTTTAAACGCAGGACCGCTAGAAAGAACGACTATTCCCGACATATACTTAGACTGCTTTTATCCTATAGACCTTCAACAATTAATGTTAAAGATATCCTCAGCTAAGCCATCTACCTGTCTCTTAGACCCCATCCCAACGAGACTACTCAAAGAAGTGTTACCCGTGGTTAACACTTCATTACTAGATATGATCAATATGTCCTTATTAACAGGTTATGTACCGCAGTCATTTAAAATAGCTGTGATAAAACCTATTCTGAAAAAACCCACTCTCGATCCTGAGGTCTTAGCAAACTATAGACCTATATCTAACCTTCCCTTTCTATCCAAGATCCTTGAGAAGGTTGTTGGTAATCAGTTATGTGATTTTCTACATAGCAATAGTTTATTTGATGACTTTCCATCAGGATTTAGAAAGAATAATAGCACAGAGACTGCACTGGTGAAAATCACTAACAACCTTCTAACTGCTGCAGACAAAGGACTTGTCTCCATTCTTGTTTTACTAGATCTTAGTGCTGCATTTGACACTATTGACCATACAATCCTGTTACATAGATTGAAACATTTAGTTGGCAGTAAAGGAATCGCTCTAAGCTGGTTTAAGTCCTATTTCTCTGATCGATCTCAATTTGTTAATGTTAAAGATAAATCCTCCAAGTACGCTAAAGTTAGCCATGGCGTTCCACAAGGCTCAGTGCTTGGACCAATTCTATTCTCCTTATATATGCTTCCTCTTGGTAATATTATTAGGAAACACTCAATTAACTTTCACTGTTATGCGGATGACACCGAAATTATACTTGTCAATCAAACCAGACAAAACCAGTCAGCTAGCTAAACTTCAAGCGTGCATTAAAGATATAAAATCCTGGATGACCTATAATTTTCTGATGTTAAACTCTAACAAAACTGAAGTTATTGTGCTGGGCCCTAAACACCTCCGAACCTCATTATCTAAAGACATAGCTACTGTGGATGGTATTGCCCTGGCCTCCAGCACTACTGTCAGAAATCTAGGGGTTATTTTTGATAAGGATATATCCTTTAACGCCCATTTAAAACAAACCTCAAGAACAGCCTTTTTTCATCTTCGTAACATTGCCAAAATTAGGAATATCCTGCCTCAAAACGATGCTGAAAAACTAGTCCATGCATTTGTTACTTCCAGGCTGGACTATTGTAATTCCCTACTGTCAGGTTGCTCAAATAAGTCCCTTAAGACTCTCCAGCTGATCCAGAATGCTGCAGCGCGTGTTCTCACAAGAACTAAGAAAAGAGATAATATTTCTCCTGTATTAGGTTCTCTGCATTGGCTTCCTGTAAAATCCAGGATTGAATTTAAAATCCTTCTCCTGACCTACAAAGCTCTAAATGGTCAAGCACCATCATATCTAGAAGAGCTCCTAATACCTTATTGTCCCACTAGAGCACTGCGCTCCCAGAATGCAGAGTTACTTGTGGTACCTAGAGTCTCTAAAAGTAGAATGGGAGCCAGAGCCTTCAGTTATCAGGCTCCTCTCCTATGGAACCAGCTCCCAATCTGGGTTCGGGGGGCAGAAACTGTCACCGCATTTAAGAATGAACTTAAAACTCTCCTATTTGATAAAGCTTATAGTTAGGGAGTGAGGAGTTGCAGCGTCCGCCTAACCAGGCCCACATGCTTCTCTTCATAGTCGTTAGATTAATAATATAACAAAAGTAGAGGGAGGCAGGCCAGCACAGCCCGATCCAGCAGGGGAGAGTTTCAAGCCCGAACAGGCCACCTCTCCTTATGACCTGTCTCTCTTAGTTACGCTGTTATAGTTCTAGAAGAGCCTGCTCTGTCCGAGGTTTCTTCCCAAGAGGGAGGTTTTCCTCGCCACTGTCTGGCACTGCTTGCTCTTGAGGGAATTACTGTAATTGTTGGGGCTTTGTAAATTATATGAGTGTGGTCTAGACCTACTCTATCTGTAAAGTGTCTCGAGATAACTTGGGTTATGATTTGATACTATAAATAAAATTGAATTGAATTGAATTGGTATCGCTATCGGGAAGTACTGGAATTTATGCACCAGTCCGATAACACGTACTAAAGCCCTAAAGAAAATCTACGTGAAAGTAGTTTATTTATGTTCTTTTTCCGTTATAACAGACTGTCAAACTAGATAATAAAAGAAAGTTATGTGGCATTCATTGTTTGTGTTTGTTCATGTTTCACAAAGAGTTTAACCTGAGCCACACGCTGGTATCGGAACGGTACTCGGTATCGGCCGATACGCAAGTTCAGGTATCGGAATCGGTATCAGGAAGCAAAAAATGGTATTGGGCCATCTCTAGTTTTAGGTCTGCACCACAGGCAGTCTAGTGACACCATTGGGTCAAAGTGGGCGTTGCATCCATGCGATTAACTTTTGAACGGTGTGCCCGATTTTGAATATCAAGATATAGTTGGAATCCTTGGAAGACGGCGAACTCAACGCATCCCATGATGTCAATATCCACCATGTTGGACCTTCCGCCATATTGGATTTGATCAAAAACACTAAAATGTTTTCACAGGTCACAAAATTGGTCAGATTTTCCCGAAACTTGGCACAGATGATCTTCAGACCATGCCTCACAAAAGTGATTCCATTGCATATTGATATTCGAAAGTGTTTGCCCGTCACAGCCAATTGAAATCAACGGCGAAGCCGCCAAAAAGGAAGTGAGCTCGTACCTCGGCAAGTCTTTCATGTATCAACACCAATCTTAGTACATAGGTACAGGGCCCAATTAAGAAGAGGCTCAAGAAATTCGGTGACCTTAGACCTATAGGGGGCATTGTAATTAGCAAAATTACATTTTGGCCTATAACGTTTGATGTGTTTGGAATTAAAACTTACTAGTGGTGTCTGTTAATACTGTGGGAGGTCCTAAGGCCGACCCATGCCAATTTGTGACGTCAACGTAATTGATCCGACCGCCATATAGGATTTCATCAAAAACACTAAAAAGTTTTCACAGGTCACAAAATGTCTCTGATTTTCACGAAACTTGGCACAGATGATGTTCAGACCAAGCCACACAAAAGTTATTCCATTGCGTATTGTTATGGCATGTCCTGCACAGGAGAAAACTCTCTCAGACGGTGTCCAAGAGGTCTGTACACACAGGTAGGAGTTTGAAAGGGCAGACTCCCCCACCACCAGGCTACAGGGTCTGGTCCTGAACGATTGATTAGCAGAGCAAGTGTAATGTTTACTAGCGATCACGTGCAGTCAGTGAATGGTTAATATGCTTTTACGTCCGTTTTGGTGAGCCCAGAGGGAAAATATGGCGTTTTAAAAGTAGCCTACATTTACGGTGGCTAGCTAACGGTAGACTACAGAGAGAGTGTGATATTTTTACGTCCGTTTCGGAGCGTGTATAAAAAGCCATCTATCAGCAGTGATTGTAGAGTGCATGTCGGGGGAATAGCGCGGACACGCGCTTCACACCGCGAGTGGCACGTGCGCCACTCGGCAGAAAAGGGAGAAAGAAAAAAGAGTCTGCCGCTGTCCGGAGCGACAGAGGGAAAATATTTCAGTCGGAAACGAAATGAGGAACCGAAATTTGCGTTCTAATCCGGTCCGAATACTACCGTTTGCGTAGGTACCGGTTCCATAGTGGAACCGGGTTTCGGTACCCAACCCTACTCATGACCCAATTAGGAGGAGGCTCCTGGTGACTTTTGACCACTATAGGGGTGCTATAATCACAGGAAGTAGGCTCATATCTCAGCTACGCTTTCACGTATCAAAACCAAACTTTGTACATGGACTTGGGACCGCATCCTGAGGACGCCCAATCAATTTGGAGTCTTTTGACCACTAGGTAGGTGCTATAATCACAGGAAGTAGGCTCATATCTCACCAGCGCTTTCATGTAGTGAAACTGAACTTTGTACATGGACTCAAGACCCAATCCCGAGGATGTAAAATTTATTTGGTGAGCTGTGACCACTATGGGGGCGCTATAATCACAGGAACTGAGCTCATATCTCAGCAACGTTTTGATGTATGAAGTCCAAACTTGGTACAGGGACATGGTAGCTGATTGTGAGGACGTACAATGAAAGTGCTATCATTTGGCCTCTAGGGGCACTGTAATAAAGAAAGTGAGCTGCGAATTACACTCTGGTCATGTGACACGCGAGAGTAAAGCAGTCTGCAGAGGAAGCATCAACTTACCAACACTAACCTGTATCAACCAGTGTGTCAAGTCAGCGAAACACCACCTGACAGGGATCAATTCAATTCAATTTTGTTTATAGTATCAAATCATAACAAGAGTTATTTTAAGAAACTTTCCAGATAAAGTAGGTCTAGACCACACTATTATTTACAAAGACCTAACAATTTTCGATCACTGACCGAAATGTTTGAAAGCGTAACTCCATATGAACCTACTTCAGAACAGTACGTGAAAATTACTCAGGCAGTAACATAGTTTATTGCGAAAGATATGATGCACCTCAGTACGGTGACTAGGCCTGTAACAATTCCAAATTTTGCTGGACAATTAATTGACTGAGAAATAATTGCAACTAACAATATAATTGTCTTTTAGTGAAATAATATTTTTTTGATTTATTCATTACTTTTTTTTTTAACCAGGCTTATTTGTGTTTTATGTTGTCATGGTAATTATTACATGTTTACAAGGCTGGACATTCAACAAATCAGTCATTGTAATTGAAGTAGTTTATAATTAAATAATATGTCATTCATATAAATCACCTAATTTCATCATAGCACCCAGTCCTGACCTACAGGAAAGAACAGTTTGTGTTTAATCTATATAATATTGTGTTGGTCATTCTATACAATGATTCATTGTTTGTCGTTGTTGAATAATACAGCAGATAAAAAGCTTAAAAAATAATCATATTTTATTATTATATTGGTTAAAGAAATCGCAATTAGATTATTTTCCAAAATCGCTCAGACCTAGTTTACTACTGTAAACCGTATATGGAATAGACAATGGGTGAAGAAGGGAGTGATTTTGGACACCTCACTGGTCAACACATTTAACACTCTTGTTGCTAGGGTGGGGCCGGTGTAAATATTTTCAAACTGATTTGATATTAAAGGTCCCATGACATGGTGCTCTTTGGATGCTTTTATATAGACCTTAATGGTCCCCTAATACTATATCTGAAGTCTCTTTCCCGAAATTCAGCCTTGGTGCAGCATTACAGCCACTACAGCCAGTCCCACAATTAGCTTTCCTTAGGATGTGCCATTTCTGTGTCTGTAGCTATTGAGGAGGAGAGACCGGGGGGCAAGGTGGAGGGTGGTGGTGTGGCCTTGACCAACTGCCACTTTGCTCGTTTGAAAGCCATGATGTCTCTCTCTCTCATGGGTGGGCCAAATTCTCTGGGCAGGCAAAGCAGAGAAAGGGGACGTAACCTTGCTCTTTATGACCTCATAAAGAGAAGATTCCAGATCGGGCCATCTGAGCTTTCATTTTCTCAAAGGCAGAGCAGGATACCCAGGGCTCGGTTTACACCTATCGCCATTTCTAGCCACTGGGGGACCATAGGCAGGCTGGGGGGACGCATATTAATGTTAAAAAACCTTATTAAGTGAAATTTCCATGCCATGGGACCTTTAAACCTTGTGTTGACGTTCACAAAAGTGCTTGTTTTGCCACTGACAGGCCAAAATTCAAGTGTCTGATAACATTATTGAAAGGATTTCTAAGGAGGTCCACCTTTCTGTTAAAGAGTAAGATCCTTTTTTTTTAAACATAAAAACATCCGCTAAATTGTGTTTGCTAAACCCACCAGACTCCATGTAAAAAAACTGCAATTTTAGCATCGTAAAATACACTTCATTCAAAGTCGACAGAAACAAAATAAAACTATGAAAATCTGTTTTGGGTTGTCTTTACACTTTTCCAACCATCACAACTCTAGTTTTGGCTGAAATAAACACATAGTTTACCGATTTATATGTGAAAATATGTTGGCTCTATACATATATTTATATATATAAAGTATTGTTTTTTTTAAATGGAGTCTGGTGGGTTTAGCTCTAGCGACCTCAGAGCTGTTCAAGGCCTATATCCGTAGGGATCCTTTTCATAATGTTGTCAGGGACTTAGAATAATAATCTGAGCCTTTCAGTGGCAAAAAAAAAAGCTCTTTTAGTTGACGAAATTGACAATGCACATTTGCCCCATATGGTTACATTGCAGTCCGGTATGTGGCTGCCGGTTACAGCGTTCCTGATTAATACCGGGCCAATTTCAAAGATTGTTGTTCCTATCGGTCAATTACACACAAAAACATCAGAAAATAGACTGCAGCGTTTGGATGTGGATGAATGGCTTTGGATTAAATAAAATAATTAGATGCTGGTTTGATCAAATGTTGTCGAACCCTAACCCTTCTTGTGGATATGCTGAAAGTTTACTTCTATACTATTTCAACCTAATGAATAAAGCATAAATTTGAGACCGAATGCTTTAGCCCGGGAACCAGATGAATCTGCAAGCTCCTGTTTTATCTGCTCTGGCAGATGCGTCTGGTTACCTCCTGTTCAGATGGCCAGATCCTGGCTAGGCCAATCACAATCGCTTTATGCAAAATACGCGATGACATCATTTTTGGCTTGCACAAGCCTGCGCCAGGGACACTACGGCGAGCATAAACCTAGATTAGTAAAGAGGAGCGCCGTTGAGGCATTTTCGAAAACAACCAAGATGGCTGCATCTGATGTGGAACTATCTATTGAAGTACTATTTTCACAGCTCATCTCTGCACACATGTTTACATTTGTCCGTGGCTCAGCGCAACAACACATGTTTCGCTGCTCTGATTGGTTGTAGGTCTATCCAATAGCGTCTAGTGGCATTTTGGTCAACGGCTATTGATAGCTTGGAAATTGAAAATGAACTAAGAGGTTCAAGCTTTATTGTCAGTCAATCACATAATCATTTTACAAATTGTCTTCGGTTAGGGGTGCACAAACCACCTAAAAAAAACATACACCCATGAAAGACTCACATCAAATTAAATTGAAAGCAAATAACTATAAAAGCCCATTTCATTTAAAGTTTTCATTTTGAGGTTCATAATTGCATTTAGAGTTTGTACCAGGATAGGGTTACATGGTTTAATTTTCAAAAACACTATTTTGGTTGTACTGCACATTGCTGCAGCTCCTCTTTTCACCCTGTGTGTTGAGCTCTCTGTTTTAGCTACAGAGTGCGGCATCTCACTTCTGTTCCATCTTTGTTCGGAGTCGCACATGCGCAGTAGCTAGATAAGGACTACTACCCAGTCAGAAGCAGAGTATGAGGGCGTGCCACTCTAGCAGCTAGGCGAGCATTGAAACATGTGTTACAAAGTGATGCACGTTTGTCTCTGAAGTAAAGGCTGGACTACAATAGAGCTGTTTGGAGCAGTTTGTGAACAATGTTTTCTGTTGGAGATGGTAAGTGCCTTTGGGATGGACTTTGGGCTTTTTCACTTTGTAAACCTATAACATGCACAAAAAAGATATATGACACAATAAAGGAAAGGGGAAAAGCCAAAAAGCATAATATGAGCACTTGTATGGATATTGCAGTGGAAATGGAAGATTCTTTGCGAGCTCCAGATGAACTCGCATTTGCGATTTGGTCTTGTGATTTCATGCTATGAATGTTTAGTAAATGTGTAAAAATAATTGAGGAAAAGTACAAAAAGAAATGTGAAAGATGTTTATGATCCCTTGCTTCCTTGGACAGTTTTGAGTTTAGCAAAGTTTACCCTAGTATGAGGTTTTACATGGCTGTCTGAAAAAACCCTTCAAAGAAGATTATAACTCAGGCCCAGTGAAAGCACGGGGCCTCCTACACTGTCACATTATTTAATCTGACATAGTGATTAAATAATCTACAAGGCTAAAATCAAAGTGGCTAAAAGGATTTGATATGAGTATCAAGGGATAAACATCTATAAGCCTGGTCAAACAATCTGCCAATGACTGACTGTTCTGACCTTTCACTTGGCCCAACATAGCGGTGACAAAACACATGATGACAACCCCACAACAAGGGTTTCCCCCAGTGTATTGCAAGCCTGGTGGCCCAGCAGGCCTAAATTGCCCCCCACCAGGCCTAAGCCACTAGGGAGCCACTAGGGAAACTAGGTATTTTTAAGACATTTTTAAACTAGTTACAGTGAGGCAGCTCAGTTGGAAACTTCAACATAGTCATATTTTCAAATCTCCAGTTAGCTTTCAGCACTGACTTAATGTAGAGCCCTATGAAATCTTAAAAAAAAAAATTTAAATTCTAAATTTCGCGATTCTGTTGTCTCAGAAACTATTTGGCTCTACATCAATGCTGCCATCAGTCAGTGACTGTCCCCAGCCAGGCCCTCGTCAAAAAAAGACACTTGCCACCGGGCCAAACTATTTTTCTGGGGGAAACCCTGACAACAAACCACAGCAAAACACCACCACACCACACAAAACATGAAAGACCTGCACCTCCTGTTGGCTTCTGTCAGCCTGGGAGGACAGTGAGGTGGATGGAGGAGCAGCTTCAGAGGACTTGGGCTGGAAGATTGAGAGTTTCAGACAGAAGGATAGACACAGACAAGGGAGGGGGAGAAGACAAAATGAAGATGGACAGAGCAAGGAGAACAGAGTAGGAAGAGAGAGGAAAGAGAGCGAGAGTTAATTAGAGCAGAGATCTTTAACAGGGGGTCTACGATAGAGCTGGGCGATATGGAAAAACAAAAATATCACAATGTTTTTGACCAAATACAGCGATGTCAATATTGCGGCAATATTGTAGGCTGCTATTGGTGCTTTCACAAAATATTAACACAATGAGATTTGTGATGAATAATCACCAATAATGTGGATTCAATGACTAAGTGGGTAATGGCAAATAATAAAACAGCTAAGTCTTGTAAGTTCAGAAAATTACATCACTTTACTACAGTATAATGTCAATGTAAAAAAAACAGGAAAAGACAACATTTGTGTCATATTAAGACAATATCTAGCCACATATATCAATGTCAATATAATATCATTATATTGCCCAGCCATAGTCCACGACCCCAAAGGGGTCTTCAGAGTCACTGCATTGGGCCCCCAAATTATTGTTTAATACTTTTTTGAACGTTTTATTTCCCAAAATTTTTAATATGTCTGAAAACATTAATTAACGTGAATCCAACATATTATTAGCAAAGATAAATCTGCCTATTCGTAAAAAAACAACAACCTCAATAACATTGATGATAGGCTTACTGGCCCCAAAGTATGGTAGCCACTATAGTAGCCATCCACAGATACAGTTAAGCTTAAGGACTCACTCTGCTACATGTATGTTTGACATTTAAACATGAGGTTATATGAAAATGTAAATAATTATTATTTTAATAGCTTAGTTTTGTAAGGTACCATAAAAGGTATGTGTATACACAATATTGTAGGCCCCGTTTATTATGCAACTCCATTTTATACAACATATGTAGTAGGGGGTCCCTGCTCGTCTCTCTTACAAGTTAGGGGTCCTTGGCCTAAAAAAACATTAAAGACCCCTGGATTAGAGGGAATGGAGGAGGACTTTCTCCTCTACCACAGAGTACTCTTTGCTTCAGTAGATGCTGCAAGCCAAGGTTATATTAAGCCTCCCAGCTGCACAGAAAGAATGGTGTCAAAAGAGTTTCTCACACACACACACACGCACGCACGCACACGCACACGCACACGCACACGCACACACACACACACACACACACATAGAGCGTAGGGATGACTTCTATTAACCTGCCGTTGACCTGTGAGACAGACTGAGAGCAGGCTTGAATTGAACTCTGCAGTCAGCCAACAGTAGCTGGTTGTTTTCAAGCCATTTTTTTATTTCTCTGCTCATCAAAGTGTATTGAAGCGTAGAAAACGTGATCACAGAACAGAATAGTGCAACAACAACACAAAAAGCCAAGGCTCCGTCAAATGTGATCACAGTTAGCCGACGCTGAAGAGTTAATGTCATAGAGAAACACTTAAACCTGCAATAACTGTATTTGCAGGTAGCAAATACAAGCTGTGAACACAACATTATTTTCACTTTTTAGGTTGATATGGTGATATGGTGGTATAACTTATTAAGCCTAAAGATTCGCAATAAGATGAAACTGTTGCAGGTGTCTGAACTGGCCCGTCTTAGCTCAACCCAAGCCGGCTGATGGCGTCGCTGCGTCTCAGCTGGTCAAGTCGCCAGTAGTCTATTTATCAATCTAGAGATTGCTCCGGTGCCACCAGAAATTCCGCCGGATGTCCTTGTTTTCGGCCGCATGTCCGTTACCTTCAACTTTCTTTGTGTTGGAATTTTAAACTCTGGTCGATTTATGAGGACTATGGTAGGGATAGATGGATTATCGGCCCATTTTTGGGCAGTTTGCAGATTATCTGTATCTGCCTTTTATTTGCCTGACTTTGGCTCCGCTACAGCTCTGTGTCTGTCCTGCTACGGTTTCACTCACCACTGAGTCTGACTTAATGTCCCGCCAACAACACTATCTGACTATCTTTTACTGTGTATGTTGAAACAAACAACCTCGCCAATTTCAACACATATCTGCAAATAGAGAAAACACAAACAAATACAGTAACGTGCTGCAAGTAGCAACACCAACCTGGCTGGACATTCAACAAATCAGTCACTGTGATTGAAGTAGTTTATAAATAAATAATATGTCATTCATATAAATTCATACATCACCTAAATTTCATCATAGCACACAGGCCTAGCCTATAGGAAAGAACAGTTTATGTTTAATCAATCTAATATTGTGTTGGTCATCGAGCTGTAACAATTCAAAAATTTACCATACAATTAATTGTCTCAAAAATAATTGAGATTAACAATATAATTGTCTCTTTCGGTCAAATTTAAATATTTATTGAAACCCAGGATACTTCTTTTGGTTAAATCACTGTCATGTGAACCGGATAATGTAATAGCACAGGTAAACAGCCATGATGTTAACCACGCCTCTTTATTATCATTAAAATAACACAAATATTGTTTGCTTAAATTAACATAAAATTGACAATTACTATCAACAGTCATTCCCTTAGCTAATGTTAGCAATTAATTGCGATCAAACAAAATAACTTTGAAAAAAAATTGCAATTAAACAAGTATGTAATAATCGTTACAAGCCTAGCTTGTCATACTATGCAATGATTTATTGTTTGTCTTTGGTGAATAATACAGCAGATAAAGAGCTGAAAAAGAATCACATTTTTCACATCATTGGATAAGTCAATAAACATTTCTATTTACTGCAGCTTTAAAAGTATGACTGCCATTGCGTTAAAGGGCACAGACGTTTCCCTTGTATCAGAGGTAAGACAGCCAAGCACCATATGAATTTCTCCACTGACAGATTTTCACAGTACCAGATGGACTGAGAAACAGAGAGATGGAGAAGAATAGTTGGAGATAAGCGGCAGATAACGAAAGGAAAAAGTCAAGAAAACATAATTACCAATACCACATTTGCATACATAGCATATTACTTATTTTATTTTCAGAAGACTCAAGAGAATTCAAACCAAGTACGTGTTGATGTTTTTTAATGATGAAAAGCCTGGCTTATGCCTTCTACAGCTTAGTGCACACAAAATATATCATGGAAGCAGGCCATCATCAAAAAATGAACACACTATTGGACAATAATTACTGCCATTTCCAATCCGTCTTCAAAATACATACCAATCCAATCTGACAAAAATCCCATCAGCTGCTTCACCACAGAACTAAAATCTGTCCTGTCTGTAACGAGACATGTCAGTTAACAGATTGAGCTAAACAGTTCTGGTGCGGTCCTGGCCCTGTCTTTATCACTTCCTTGTTTATTCTTTGCCATCTGGCTCGTCGCTACCTTTCTGCACCACAGCTTCAACTACCTCCCTCAAGATTTGTGTCTTGTCTCCGCTTACTGCCTATCCCCACAACAGCTGAACAGACTGATTAGTCCAAAAAGTTGTAAACGTAATCAGGTCATAAAAAAGATAAACATTTATATAATTTTTCAGTCTACTATGGGGTGTATTATTATTATAATTAAAGTGTAAGGAAATACAACAGTATCTAACAGTTTGGGGGGAAATTCTGTAAAAATAACTTCACTGTCCTAAACATTTTAAATTATACTTTCATGACAAAACAAAATCCACACACTGATGGAAAATTGGAAAATTAAACTTTCCAATCCAATGATTCAAAACAAGCAGTCCCAGTTTCATCAAATGCAGACTAACTATGGCATGTTGGTTTTCTGTTTGCCTTCCATTTTTTCATCCAAACAAGTCTGATTACCTAAACACTCGTAAAACAGATGGCAAGAGCTACAAAAAATAAACTGTAGCTATACTTCAGCGCTTCAGAGATTCCTTTAAAAAACAAAGTATACATAAATAGAACTACACATCTCCAATAGATCAGTCCCATAGATGGTTAAAAAACAATTTTCTACATGTTGCCTTGAATAGGTTTTGATTTTTGTATTTTGGTGACTTAATTTGCTTTTGTTCACTGTTGTCTCTTAAATACCAAGGCCCTGAGAGCTCAACAAATGCAAATTAAGAAAACATGCAAATACACAAGCAAATTAACAAACAATCTTCACCAATTTCGACACATATCTGCAAATGGACAAAACACAACCAAATACAGAAGCGTGCTGCAAGTAGCAACACAGACCGTTTTCAGGAGACACTAAAAAGTGATGCACACGGCTGGGACAAGCACGTTGTTGCCATGGTTTTTGGCTAATGAAGTTATTGAAGTCAGCATTCTGACAATGAGTAGTGTTAGGCAATTAGGTCAAATGTAGTTAGTTTTTTGGGGATTATTTTTGACATTGTGATCGTATAATTCAGATATTATTGAACATGTCTGTTATTAACCTAGCGTTTGCCTTTTGCTTATTATTAGCCTGCCAATTCAAATAATTTGACAAAATACACCCAATTAATTGTGAAACAAGCTGACATTATTAGTAGTTAGCTGGCTATAGTTACTTTGAGTCAAAATGTTCCAGCCTGTTCTCATGAACTTCGTTCAAAAAGCTACGAAAAGTTAAGCACTGTAATTCGTAAGCATTCCAGTTTTTTTTATTGCTGTATTCACTGCATTGACTTCCGCTGTATAAGAACACGGCCGGCCCCGTAGGTCGGGGTGGATGGGTTATTAACATACAGTCTAGTACATACATATCTAGTCTTAACGACTACTCAAAGCGCTTTAACATAGTACAGGAATCATTCACCATTCACACACATTCATACACTGTGGCCGAGGCTGCCGTACAAGGTGCCACCTGCTCATCAGATAAACATTCACACACATTTACACTCCGATGGCGCAGAATCGGGGGCAACTCGGGGTTCAGTGTCTTGCCCAAGGACACTTCGGCATGGAACTGCAGGGCCAGGGATCGAACCACCAACCTTCCGATTGGCAGGCGACCTCTCTACCACTTAGCCGGCGTCACAAAGCTCTGTAGCGGTTTAAAACAACTAGCAACTGCTGCTTGGCGTCATGGAGCTTGTGACCAGCCGGCGGTCTTCTAATTTCGCAGGATATAATAAGTTTTGATGTGCATATATTTTCGTACAATATCATAAGGACCCGTTTTCTGAGAATGCGTTGAAGGTTCAAGGGTGAAAATGAATTGCAAATTGGTAACTAATGGTTTAAAACGTGTCAAAATAATTAGCAGTTTGACAGCATGAATGTTGTTTTACCGGTGTTTTCCACCACAGGCGTATGAGCTGTGTTCCGGAGGTGCCGCGGGCCCCACGAGCAATTGCAGCCATTCAAGTTAATGCTTGATATTCCACAGGCCGTCTATTTTCACACGAGATGCGGGCCGTCCGGACAGCCAGAAGGGAAGTGAAACAGTGAGAGCATCCAGTCAGTTTACCAAAACACACCCCCGAGTATCGTATACGTCTCCTCTACAACACCACGAACAATGAGAGATTCATCTTGGAGGTGGAAAAACATAATACGACATCACAGATCCTTTTTATCAGGACAACACCAGAAAAGAGAAGGCATGTATATTTTAATTACATGAGTGCTTGGAGTGGAAGGTAGATACTAACTTATTAAACACGTGATTGTTCTAAAAGTACTTGTAGAGACAATAAAATCTGTGAGTCTGTCCGCCTCTGATACGCTCCCGGTGTGGTATGGTACGTGGCAGAACAAAACAGAGCAGACGCGCTATGTGGAAAATGAATGCCTGTTCGAATTGATACTGACAGCAGCAGCAGTAACTTAAAGGAATATTTCACCATTGGAAAGATGAATATATATTTAAATTGGGTCACTTATGTAGTAGAAATGTGAATTTTTTTTAGAAACTGGTGGCTTCTAGGCCGAGAAAAGCCAGAAAATGTGTTTTTGGCTCATGTGGATGAAAGACACCAAATCCCAGAATGCACTTGCTTCGCTGCTTTAGCGTCTACTCCCAAGCCATGCCTACCCTTTACAGACAGACAGTGAGGCGATCAACTCAACAAGTGTGTTTTATTGTCATTTCAACCATATACACGAAAAAACGTTTCACCGTGGCTCAAGTGGTGTTACACATTTAAAACATATACTTTTTTGCCACAGCTGATACATTATCCGGACTTCTTTCAGCGGATTGATTTGATAGCTCCAGTGAACAGAACTGTGTCCATGGCAACGCTGTGCTATGCATGGCAACGGTGTGTTATCCTGTGTCTGTTATGTAAGGGATAATGTAGAGCGAGGCGGTTGTTATAGCGAATACAACCCCGACAGGGTGATCAGGACTTGAATCAGCCTGAAGGGGTTGTATTCGCTACGCTACTGCCTCTACCTCCTATCCCGCGCTTATTACATGGCTACTTACCAAATAAATCAATAATTTGACTAATAACTTGACAAAATATAGATTTAAATGGGAGTTTATTGATTTAAATACGATTGTATTGCTTCCACTAGAGAAAATAGTCCGTTCCGTCTCTACGGTTGGAATCCTGCGTCCATAGCAACGTAAAAACTCTGTAATGCAATCCTTCGTCTATTAGCTACTCAACACCACCTTACGGGCTGTGGTAGTAGCCGTATATTTTATGGGGTACTGCCGTGGTGGACAAATGACCCAGCTGCTGTTTTAATCACTGCAGGAATTGACACAACATTAGCTGAAGCGTTGTAGTGAGCTAGCGGGCTATCGGCTGCTCTAATTTACAGTAAACTGAACATTTCTGTTGACGGTGAAGTGAGACACGGTGAATGGCTTTTTTGGGAATATTTATGTGGACGTTTATGTCCTCATTCATCTCGTTTCCTTTTTGCAGAGCCGCTGCATGTTGACACACCTGTAAGTTAACGTTAAACAAGTTGCAATGTAAGCTAACTAATTAGCGTTGTTGTCCCTACGGCTGTTACTGCGTAGCTAGCGATCTTAGACGGTATAGAAAGATACTAGCGATAGACACTCATCAGATCTGCTGTCATTGTTTGGAGGACAGAAGTTGCTCCACGTTTCCCCACTTTTTGCCACAGCTGATAGGCTAAATTATCCGGACTTCTTTCAGCGGATTGATTGATAGCTGTCCTCCAGAGTGAACAGAACTGCGTCCATGGCAACGCTCTGCTTTTGCATGGCAACGGTGTGTTATCCTTAGCAGCGGTCTGTTATCAAGAAATAACAGACCGCATTCTACATTAGAATTCAAGCAAGCCATGTAATAACAAGAAATAACAGATTGCATTCTACATTAGAATTCAACCAAGCCATGAAAGAAGGCTAACACATAGCTAGCTACTAGCATTAGCTCTTGGTGGGCTGTGGTATAAACATCGAGTATAAACACAGCCTTACATTTGCGTGGGATGTAGCTAGAATGATCGGCATTTTACAGTTACAAACTCCACCAGCAGTTAGTTAGTTGGATACAAATCACCCCATTTCTGCAACAGGCAGTCCGTGTTAACACAGCCCACCTCCACTAGTAGTCTTACCCGGTGACAGAGCAGCAGGCTGGATTGTCCACAGCAATATTTCCACAACAACAAAAACACAGCACAGCAGTCTCTGAACTCACGTTGGGAGTTTCGTTGAAGTTGGATGTAGTCCAGTTTGTTTAATGAGCGGACACTTGCAAGCAGGATTGGTGGAACAGCTGGTCGGTTAAGAGTTAGCTTTCCACCGGCACACTCGTTCAACGCTCCCCGCTGATGAGGTCTCTTTACCGGCCATAGGAATCGAGCACCACCGCTGGTCTCCATGCAAGCGAAGCTCGCGTATTGTGTCGAGTATTGCGTCTGTAATAAAGTGTCCTGCATATTCTCCGATGTGTACCAATGTATCCCAGTGGTACATGTGTGCGGTAGTTTGAATGCACATGATTGTTGTTCTAAAATTTCCGTCGGGATGAACAGTTTCTGCTCCTGCTGAGAAGCTAAGCGAGGATTCAATGTCATGGCTGACACTCGTTTTTTCCTCGGCAATCTCCGGAAAAAGCCAACAGTCCAACCCCCTATGGGCTATGCGGAAGTGGCTCCTAATACTGGCTGTAGTCTTTTGCCTCTGGGCAAAAAAGCCTCAGATGACGCAAAAATCGTCATTTTGCGTCATCTGAGGCTTTTTTCCAGACCCACAATACAGAGATCTCCCCTCTCAGGGGGACATGAGAGAGGGAAGCACGGTCATTAAAAAATACTACCGTGTTTCTACTGATACAAAGCTTAATGCTAAATCGGTGAAGTGTCCCTTTAACTGTTAACTGCATCCCTAGCATTCTAGTGTCCCCTAATAACTTCTTTGGAGCGTGTTTCTGTATTTGGCTGAGCAGAGTTGTTTCTGTGCATGTGTTAGCTAGCTCAGACTTGTAAGCATCTCTACTGTACGGGAGTCCCATTTTGGACTGCTGATAAAAAAAAACATCAAGCACTCCTTAGCATCCAACTGTTAGAAACAGCCAGAGAAAAATGAAACATTAACATTAACATTGACCCACCTCCTTTCTTTCCTAACTGCCTTCCTCTCCTATTACTTTGCTCTCTACACCACCTCGGGGTGGAAACTAACACTGCCTGAGTCTTTTCTGAACAGAAGAATGTTTTTCGCCATTTTTCATCTTGCTCCATTTCCATCCTTCTCCCTCCCTACTCGACCGTTAAGGCATCAAACGACTGCTTGCGTGTGTTGCCTGTGGTGGTGAAAGCAGCGCAGAAGAGATGTGAATTCATTTTCTTTGCCCCGTACGTATTCTGTTGATGTCTTTTAGCCGCCCCCCACCCCACCTCTCTTTCTTAAAACGTCCTCTTATGACTTTGATGCTAGCGGAGATGTCGACACAGCACTAAACAGGCACAGATGGGCTGAAGATGAAGATAAAGAGAAAAGGGGCTGGAGGGTAGGAGGGAAGAGTGAAAGGAATACAGAAGCAGTGGGGGCAGAATGATAAAGAGCGGATAGATAACAAGAAGAGTAGTGCAAGCCGGGTGAAAGAGGATGAACAGAGGTTGAATAGATATTAGGACTGAGGAGATAGAAGTGTCTGGCTATCTGCTGATAGTGAGACAGAAAGATGGTTAACATCTTAACTGAAAACTGTCCGCTGGGTAGACCTCCAACAGCTTCATTTGTTCTCTTGCAGAGGGCACTCGCTGAATTAAAGTGAAATAGTTACACAGAGACTACTAAAACAAGAATTATGGAGGCTGAGGGATGGTTTTAGCGGTTTAAACCATAATATAATTCCACAGTGTTCTAAAAGAATATCAACTGAATGACCTGGAGCTCTGTTTTGTGACATGGTTGCATCCATTATAGAAAGCCCTATTTTACTTTTTCATAGCAGTTACAAGTTCTATGGTACTTTTCTTTATCTGCATGTGTGTTTTACACATAGATTAAAAAAAATAGATGGTATACGTTAGTGGTGGGAATCACAGTGTACCTTACGATACATGGCCCACGATACTGATAATATCACAAAAACGCAATTCTGCAATACTGTAGTAAGTAATAAGTTTCCCTCATTCATGTGTTGAGCGCCACCTCCAGGAGCTATGAAGTAGGGACCCTGGGAGCAGGGAAATCTATTCAGAGCACCTTATTTTAATAATTAAAACATTGATATTTGGCGCCATCGTATTATTATTATCATCATCATTTATTATTATTATTATTATTATTATTATTATTATTATCATTATCGTGCCATATCGCTATTTTGTCCCACCCCTATTATAAGTATAATATAGTACAGAATTATGGAGACTGCTAGATCTGTACACCAGCATTCATCTCAACTAAGTTTTGGATATCTTTTTAATATCACCTCAGTCAGTGGATTTGCGCACAGAGACAAAGTAAATAAGATGAGATAAGATAAGCCTTTAGTGATGCCCAGAAGGAAATTCAGGTGTTGCAGCAGCACAAAGACAGAAATAACAGATATATCCAAAAATTAAAAAAAATAATGAAAAGAAGAAGAGGTATACAACTAGAACAGGAATAGAAGTAAAAATAGAAACTATACAAGAGCAATTAAAGACAAAGTTACATAAACTGACAAAGAACAAATTGCACTGAACTTTTGTTTAGAGTTTTGTAAATGAGTCTATAGCCATGCTAGCAGCTCTGCAAGGCTTTTCTTAGTGTCAGTGCATAGCAGAAGTTAAGTAGGCTGCCATGGCTGGCTGTAGAAACACAGAACATCGGCGAGCACTGGGGACACAGCAGACAGGACATCCGTATGACTAACAGGCAAATAAGGTTGGAAATCAGCAAAGTCTTCCTCCAGGGTGACTGTGCTAGCTCTCTTGTGACATTTTTAGGCCAATCACTGGGCTCGTCACAGTGGGTTTGCAAGATGCACTGTGATGTCTTGTGGATTCCAATAACACTGAAGTAATGTGTCGGCCTTATACTGATACACACAAACACCAAGTAATTCACTCATGGCGGAACAATGAGCTCATGCTGCATGGGCAATAGACATGGGAACAAAGTATTGCAAGCTGGACATCAAAAAACAACACTGTTCTCTACTCTACCTTTCACTTCACTGGTCTCACAAACAAATCCAAATTCTTTTGCAGCAGTCCATGTCTGCATAAGGCTTTTTGAATGCCATATATTTGGTTTTGAGGATACAAATATGCTGTATTTTTCTGCAGAATTGTTTCAGAATTGAAATGCTAAAATGTCTGCAAATGGGTACATTTGAGTTTGATTAATGATACAACAATGCCTTTTTAAAATTTTAACTGGTCATTATATACATGTTTTTGTTCCATTAAGGAAAGACTTTGTAACTTTTGTAAGAACACATATAGGGCTCTATCTTGCACTCAGCGCAATTGCCTTTGTACACCGACGCATGTATCATTCCTATTTTGCACCCGACGCACAGCGGACTTTTCCCTCCACAGACGCACGTCGGTAAATTAGGGAATGTATTTGCGTTCCCGGGGGCGGTTCAGCGAGGCGTGTTCCGGCGCAAACGTTACTTTGTGCTATTCTGCAGTTTCAGAAAACAATTCCGCCACTGACCAGGAAAAACCTGGTCTAAAGTCAGTGGCGCTAGTCTAAAGTCAGTAGCGCGTTATTCAGATGCTATTTTAGGGGCATGCTTGGCCATAATGTAGCGTGTAGCACGCGCGCATACACTTCTCTCATCTACAGCAGTTCCCATTTTTGAAAACCATACATAATTACAAAGGAAAATATTACTGAAAATGCGCTTCATGTGTTTGGATAGATCAGGAGGCACTTACAGTCCTCAAAAAGTCGCAGCATTCTTTGTGGCTTGTTGTGTTTTACACATTTCCATGAATCATGGATGTGTTGATGACATAAATGAGGAAATATTAGTGGACTTAAGGAGACGTGATGTTGAACTACGGTGGGATTGGACACTCCGGCGGAATCTGGTCCGGGAGTAATGCGCGATGCGCTCCTGATGGAGCGGGTGGACGGAGATGGAGTGGGGGGAAGAGGAAGGGGCACAACAGGTGCAGGTGGTGCGTTTGGAGGCCCACGCTCCATTGCTGCAGCAATCCTCTCCAGACTTGAGGAGATGCGCCTGAGTGGCCGCAGCAACATCGCCACCCGGTCAAGACGGGCAATTATTACTTTGCCGCATCTCGCATCGGCAGCTCCCGCTGGCGTGCGCCAGGCAAATCCGCCGTCATAATAGCAATCCGCCATGGAACAAACGCCCTGCTCTTAAAGGGAATGTGAGATGACGCTCTGATTGGTTTATTGCACGTTACGCCCAAACCACACCTAGCTACTTCAGACCAACCCATTTTAGATTTGCGTCGGGCGCAAGAGTCATTTATCCCGCCAGTATAATAGCAACAGCGCCCGAGATCCGCCCACAAAGCTACTTGTGTTTTGCGTTTCATACTTGCGTTTCAGATCGTTAAAATAGGGCCCATAAAGTTTTCCTATCACAAAAGAGAAGTTGAATTGACTTGCAATTAAACAAACCTTTGCTTGGTTCAATACACTGAACGTGTTTGCTGTTACAACTTCACTTGGTCTGGTATGAGCAGAGGCTTACGGTGGCTAACATAAGCTAACGTGAGTGAATGTTAGACATTGCTGCGTAACTAGTCTCGCATTGCCAGACCTTTCTCCACAGCGCCGCAGAGGAGGGTGTGGCTACACAGCTTTCCAGGATAGGAGAAAAACATGCTCTGGTTTATTGGCATTTCTTTAAACCAATCACAATCGTCATGGGCGGCGCCGTACGGAGCAACGGTGCCACTGCAAAATAGTCTTAGGAAGGAACTTGTTTTGGTGGAACGTGTACGTTCAAAGGTTGTTTTAGTCGTGCAACAGAAAACTCAAATTGGACAGATAGTCTAGCTAGCTGTCTGGATTTACCCTGCAGAGATCTGAGGAGCAGTTAACCATAGTCCTCGTAAATCCACCGGAGTTTAAAATTCCAACACAAAAGAATCAGAAGGTAACGGACATCCGGCTGAAAAGAGTGACATCGGGCGGATTTTCCGGGAGCACAGAAACAATCCCAGAAGTGGAACGTCGTGGATATAGACTACTGCGTAACTGACATTTCAGTCAGTTTGCTGGCTTTATGACTTATATTATTTATTTGTTACTCACATTTTTTAACATGTCAATGGTTTTACTGGCAGGAGGGTGGAGCTGGGGACGATGGCGGGTTTCAAAAAACCTAGATGGCGATGGCCAAATTGCCAAACTTTTTTTTTTCTTTAAAAATTGCCAAACTTGAGGCTTCAAAGTGGCGGTCCAAAAATAGGTGACGTCAATGATGCTACGTCCATTTTTACTATCTGTGATTTAATCCACTTAAATCTTACTGCATCCCTCATATTACAGTATTAACGCTGACCATATCCAGTTTCAAAAAGTACAGTACGATGATGTAACTACAATGAGAAGCATGCAGACGCAAAGCTTTCTTTCCTATAAGTGCTCAAGAAAAAACGTCAAACCAACAAATACTCTCGTGCCAACACATACACATATAGCTCAGGGTTACTGTAGCCCGCCCTCTCCTCTTCTTTCTCCATCTGCACCAAACTGCTTAAAGTGATAATGAGTTGTTTTTAATAATTGATTTGCATATAAAAGCCAAGCCGTCTGTGTGGGTGGCAGAAACAGATCCTAGATCACAGTCTGGCTGCTGGCAACGCTTCAGAGAAAACCAGAGAAAACTGAGAGAGAGAGAAAAGAGAGAGAGTGAGTGAGAGAGAGAGAGAGCGAGAGAGGAAGGAGGTGTGAGGAAGAAAGAAAAGGACAAACTGAGAAACAAAAAGAAAAAGAGAATAACGAAAACAAAAAGAGAGACAATGAGAGGAAGAAACAGAGATGAAACAAAGATGTGCCAGAGAAAGACTGCTGTCAACAAGACATTTTGCATTACTGTAACAAAATGGTTGTGTTTTTTCATATTCCTGCAACTTAAAAGAAAAAACGCTGTTCCGTTTGTGTACTGTCCCCTCAGTTTGTAGCCTTGCTATTGAGTAGAGTGTGTGCCTGGATAGAAATTTCTACCAGTTGGCTTTACATTGCATTGTTCATGTCATTTCACAAACTGTGTGTGTGTGTGTGTGTGTGTGTGTGTGTGTGTGTGTGTGTGTGTGTGTGTGTGTGTGTTTGTAAAACTTTGATACCATACATCGTAAGGGTGTCACGAAAAAAAAAAAAAAATGGAATCGTCGATACTGCCACGCCCCCATGTCACGTCCGGTCGGCTTGTCAAGCGGAAAAAAACACACGTGTTGAAGTGCTGCGAGTCAGTCAACCTCCTGTAACTTAGCTAGAGCCAGTCAAAAGATAGAATGGCAACTGCAGATGCAGGAGACCCATCGACAGAACTTGAGCCTCCTCCTCTTTCACTGAAGTGTGTGAAAGTGTGGAAGTATTTTGGATTTCCAGTGAATTATGTTGACAACGTTCGCGTTGTCGACAAAAAAGCCACAGTTTCCAAACTCTATGTGCGTGTACCATATTCTGTGTGTTAACATTGTACATTAACCTAGCAGCTAGCGGATATTCCTTCTGTTTATAGCTTTATCCCAACAATGCACGTTTTGTAGCCTAAACAGAGCAACTTATATTGGTTATATCAGAGAGAGCAAAAAGTTAGCGGACTGCCAAGTCGTCCTGTTTGCTATCTGTCTGCTCAGCTGCTGTGCTGGCTCGATGGGGTTTTAAGCCCCCAACTACACTGCAACCATTGTCTTCAACCATAACCATTGCCTAATCATAGACAGTATATAAACTGGACCAACAGATCCCGTTGCTCTGGACGGAGACAAGTGAAGGATATTAGAAGCACTTTTCCGGTGATGGCGGAGCGTTACTGCACAGCCTCCAACTGAGAGAGACGACGTAAATGTGACGTGAGCAACCTGTCTGAAAGTTGTAAGTCTGGTAACTGTGCCAAGAGAAATCTCAATCATTCCGAATCTTGCAGAGACGGAGAGCGTAGGTATATGTAAGGAGATAACATGGGCACAGGCTAATTATTGCTAACTAAAATGCTAGTTAACATTAGTAATTAAACCTAAACAGCTCATGTAAGTTAAACTGCCTGCGAGCTTCTCTTGTAGTATACGGTAATTCCTCTTCTATGCGACAGTAAGTCGCTTGGTTATGACACAATCGTTAGCCTATTTTTTACAAAAACGTCTGCTACGGAGCCATAACGTGAGGTACAAGGTAAAGGAGCCTTTTATACATTGTCGTGTTTCTTTAGAAATAAACAATGAACAAATAGAGTCTTTAAACGTTTCAGATGTAAAGTTATTCGCTGTCAAAGTGACGTCAAAATGAATGGCAGTCAATGGAATGCTAACGGGAGGTGATCGTTTTGTAGCATCAAAATGGCGCCATAGGAGGTTCGAGTTCTGAAGCAAAGCTTACCCCCTTGTGCCTAATCCTAGTGCCTTACAGGCTGCCTGTAGAGCAAGGAAGCCCCAAACGTCGTCTTCCAGGCAGCGCTGCGTTTGGGGCTTCAAACACCAAACTCCGTGTGCTGAGCCTCAAGATTGTCGGTAAACTTTTATTTTTTTATTTTTACTTCCAACTGACTGAAGATATGTTATTGTTACATTATGTTGTTAATAAATGTTTTAAATTTGACAATGTAATGTGGTATATTGCGAACAAAGGTCAGATATTATATTACATACAAGTCTAGTCTAAAAATGGTATAGCAACCTGTGCTTTAAAAAATAAAAGTAAAAATCGAGAATCAAATCGTGACCTTAGAATCGAGGATTTGGAGAATCGTGACACCCCTAATACATCGGGGCACAATGATTAATAGCTTAAAAATCACAATCGCAAGTTGAAAGAGAATCATTGATTGTGCTGAGTGATTATGACTTAAATCACAACAGCAGATATTTATATAAACACATTGTTAACAATGTCTTTAGCTTTAAAGGTTAAAGCTTAAAGCTCCATTTTGTAATTTTTTGAGTTGATTCTTAGCAAAAAAAAACTTTGTTCTTTCACAAATATGTGCTCATTCATGTGTAATTACTTCCACCAACAAATCAAAGTATTCTCGTATGCGTAGAATCTGCCATACCAAATCATTCAGAATGAAATAATTCTAGAGATGAACCGATTATAATATAATGTATCGTAAATAAATAAATGTTCTTCCTTAAAATACAGGGGGCTTAAGTATAGACACCCCTATGTTAAATTCCCATAGAGGCAGGTAGATTTTTATTTTTAAAGGCCAGTTATTTCATGGATCCAGGATACTATGCATCCTGTTCTTATGGCCGGGACACATCAGGCCGATTATCGGCCGTTGGACAGTCTGGTGGGGTCAGTGACTCAAATCTGTTCGGTGTGTCCCGTGCCGTCGTCCGTCTGGGGGGCTGTCGGCGTTCATTTTGGCCGACCTGACATGTTCGGTCGGCGGCAGGGAAGTCAGGACTCACCCGGAAATGACGAGCGGAATGAGGTGACTAGAGTCTCTCAAAATCTGATGAAAATCTTTTAAAATGACCTTTGTTGAGCTGAAATGAAGACAGATTCAGAAACTGCATGGCCTATTTCTCGCTTAAAATGTTTTCAGAAACACATTTCAGTGAACTATTTTAGTACAATATGAGATCGTATTCTGAACGGCCGCCATGACAGTCTCGCTCTGAATTTCCGGAGAAAACAAACCCATGTGACGCGTTCGTCCAATCAGCTGCCGGTTTTCATTTCTTGGGCAACATTACAGATTAGCGCCGCCTGCTGTTATAGAGATGTATTACGTCTCGTCTCCTCTCGTCTTTTTGGTCTGTTCTGTGGCAGTTTTTTGGACCTCGGGGACGCGACTGATCAATCAACGGGGTTTTCTGTCAACGGTCGCCCGTCGACTATATGTGTCTACACCATTAGAAGATCAGGCGGAGCCCGGTGCGCAGAGAGAGAGAGAGGGAGAGAGGGAGGGAGAGAGAGAGAGAGAGAGAGAGAGGGAGATTGAGAGAGAGAGAGACAGATGCGCTCATAAAAGTTAAAACATTTAGAGACCAACAACCCCGTTAACATGAAATATATAGGCTAGAAATGGGAGGGAATTGCATATCCGCTTGTTGAGCCGTGTGTCGCCAATGCGCACATCGGTTTTAATTATGTTTTTAGGGCCCGAGCGCCGACAGCGACAGCGGCGAAGGCCCTATTGAAACTGAAGGAATTATTGTTTCTTTCTTTCTTTCTTTCTTTCTATTATTATTTTCCTGTCAAATGAATTGCCTTTTTGAGGGGCTTAATATATTCAAAAACTCACCAAATTTGGCGGTCGCATCAAGTCTGGTGAAAATTTACGTATTTTAAGGATTTCGGGAATAGGCGCACAAAAATGGCTCGCTAGCGCCCCCTAGAAAGTTAAGAAAATTTAGCCCTTGCAGTGCGTTTAACGTAGACTCACGAAACTTGGTACACATATGTAACATGTCAAGATGTACAAAAAACTTCATTAGAGCCATACCCTAAACCCAACAGGAAGTCCGCCATTTTGAATTAAATGTTCGAAATTAGTGCGATTTTGGCCATTTCCACATGTCGTACTTTAACGAACTCCTCCTAGAGATTTCATCCGATCAACTTCAAACTCGGTCTGTGCCATCTTAAGATGTTAAAGATGAAAAGTTGTTAAAAGAAAAACTTTCGTCATAGGGCGTAGCGTGCGCGGGCAGCCATTTGTTGTGTTCGCTTCGCAGAAACAGGAAGTGGGTGTAACTTCGAGTGTACGTTGTCCGATTACCTCGAAACTTTTCAGGATTCATAAGAGTCCAACCCTGAGGACAAATAAAGGCCGATATTAACTTAAAGTCATAGCGCCCTGGTGGCAACAGGAAGTAGGCCTAAAAGTCCAAGGTGCTATACTTTAACGAACTCCTCTCTAAAGATTTCATCCGATGGACTTCAAACTTGGTCTGTACCATCCCAACACCTTAACGATGAAAAGTTATTAAAAGAAAAACTTTCGCTAGACGGTATGTGCCGTGGCGCCATTTTGAGTGTTTAGCGATGAACAAAGAAGTTGTTGTAACTTCAGTGTGCGTTGTCGTTATCTGCCGAAATTTCTCACGATGGACAAGGGTCCAGGCCTGACGACACCTACAGGCCAAAATTGACTTTTGGTCATAGCGCCCCGCCGCGCGAAATGCGCCTTATATGACAAACATCATCCGATTTACATGAAACTTAGAATGTGTGGTCTACATGTGATACTGAGCCGCCTCCTATAATATGACTACGCCCACTTACTCAGGCCACGCCCCCTTTCATAACATTTGAACCGTTTAAGGTAGAGTCTTGTGTGAGGTATCAATGAACTCAGCAGAGACTTCCTTATTCATTGGTGATGGTTTGGCCCGCCCCCTATGTTGAAGCCACGCCCTTTTTAATAAATGCTGACCCATCTAAGGTAGAGTCTTGTGTGAGGTATCATTGAACTCAGCAGAGACTTCCTTCTTCATTGGTGATGGTTTGACCCGCCCCCTATGCATTAGCCACGCCCCTTTTCACAGCTAATGAACCATATGACGTAGAGTCTTGTGTGAGCTATCGTTGAACTCGGCGGGGAGTTCCCTTTTCACTGTTGACGAGTTGCGGCGTCTGAGTGCGAATGCACGGTCGCAAGAAGCGGCGTCCGCCGGTAACCCCGACGCGCGCAGAGGCGCGAGGGCCCGTCCATCGCTGCTCGCAGCTTTAATTATATATTTTGTTTGCTCTCACGATTGCTTCCACTGCCAAGGTTGCAACTGATCATATAATAGGCTAAAGCAGTTTATGGAAAGCACAAGTGTAATTATGGTCAGATATTGTGCCTGACTGATGGGGAAGTGATATTGATAAGCCATGTGATTTAGGCCTACGCATCTAGGCTACAGCGTCCGCTATTTTTTTTTGCCAGCTTTTTTTCCTGTTTTAGGAAGCAGCGACTGTATTGCGGTTGTTCGGTTAGGTGAAGCTGGGTAACTGAAAGAAATCCAGCATGTTGATCTTGCTTCGTAGTAGCCTATAGGCTGCCAATCTCACAGAATTCTGTGAAATGAACACGGCCCCTTAACTCAAAAACTGTGGCAGTTTCACAGATTCGCCGAAAATTCTGTGACGGGCCCACGGATGCGATGCATGTAGGTCAATGACATCATCATCCGTGGTCTACGCACAGATTCCCTGATCACAGCACGTTTATTTCTGTACAGAGAAGAAGAAGATTTATTTATTTATATTAGGACAATGCACATTAATGAACATTTCTGTAAATGCGCCAGTGTTAGCCAGTCGGCATAACTGGCTGTATACAGCTTTGCTATTATTGGTATTTTTAGCCCAATAACCACTGTTTTAATCAACATTTATTCACCAGATCTTATCATGGTTTAATTGTATTTCTTTTAATGTTATTATTTCGGTCTATTTCGGCCAGGGAAGCGGGATTGCTTTGTTGTTTTGATATTTTTTAAACTATAATACTACATCTAGCAACATATATGTAGATATTATCATAGTATGCATTTCTTTATTTTAATAATATTATTTTGGTCTTATTACTGGTGAAATATTACAGTATGCTGTAAGACAGAACAGATATGTTCAGAGTTGGGCGCATGCAAAGCCGATTTCCCACAATGCAATGCCGGCATTCATTTCAGAGAATCAGACAACGATCAGCGGGTCTTTAACGCCAGCATCGCTTCAATATACATATATATAATCAGTGGTTTTGTCACCAGCAACAACACGTTGCTCAGCTTTGTTCCAGTAAGTTATGCACCGTAATAACGTTTAAAAAAATCCGCGTGTATATATCTATGGTCCTGGTAGGCTTAAATTGACTTAACAGCGCCACCTGCTGTTGTGGAGTGCAAATTACAGGACATTTGATAGAAAATTTCCCTGCATTTGTGTGTGGATCTGAGGGCATTTGTGTGTGGCTCAGCAAGGCGGAAAATTAGTGCCAAAAGTCACGTGACAGTTTTTCGTACTTGAAGGATTTTTTTTTTGTACTTGAAAGATTTTTTTTTGTACTTGAAAGATTTTAGTTTGTACTTGCAGGATATTTTTTGTCATTGAAGAAATACGTTTCTTTGTATGTGTAAAACATACTGTATTTTTTTGATAGGTAGGTTTCTTATTTGCAGAACAAAATGCATTAGTTTGTGAATGATGTTTTGTATTTGCAAACCACACTGAGTTTGTTTCATTGGGCGTGAGTAAAACACGTTTTGTGTGTGTGAGGTTTTGGCATGATTCTAACTCCATAGACAACACTTTACGCCATATTACAAATCATAGACGATATCTAGTCTCATAATCACGATATCGATATAATATCGATATATACACCTCACTTTCCTACGTTAATATCTCCTCTGTGCAATAGGCTTATACAGTAGATCTTGTTTAACACTAAGAAGAAATCCAGCCATGTGTCAGTTCAAACATTGAACTGAGCTTAGTTTGAACAGTGTGGTGAGGAGGCCTATATATGGAGTTACACTATAACTTGCACTCCACAAGTAAGGTACAATGTTGCCATGGCGGAACGATTAAAAAGATGGGAGAAACTAATGATAGGCTGGACAAAAATTGTCTTTCACTATTTATGCCATGAGCACATTGTCCATGACAGACTAGATCCTTTTGATATTTATATTTTACCTTTATCTGATAGGACAAGGAAAGGGGAGAGAGAGAGGGGGAATGACATGCAAAGGGCCGCAGGCCGCAGCCTCTGTACATGGGGCGCACGCTCTACCAGGTGAGCTACCCAGGACATTGACATTTTTGATGACACTGACAGTTTCGATTTCGGCGAAGAAGAATGCAAAAACTGGTAGATAAGATGGTACGAAACATGTCGGAGTTACACTGAGTTGTAAAGCCTTAACAAAACATTGAAATAGATTATTGAACGAGGTATATGAGAAATAATTTGTATTGAAATTATATTAATTATAATGTGTACATAATAGTCCTGTCTATGTATTAAGCCTTGTTGTTCTTGTTCTTAGCTGTTATGTCTATTTCTATTTAAAGTGATGGTTCGGAGTAATTTCACCCTAGCGTCCTTTGCACCATGACCTCAAGGCAACACCCCCCCAGAAGCTTTTTTCACCTGGGTCGAACATTGGGAGAGTTAGCATAGAGTAGCGTTACAGCTGAATAGCTTAGCGCAGGGGCTATTGGATCCACTGATGTATCTCGGAAATGACCCCACTAATAATGCCCGAAATGATACCAAACTTCTACACTAGTACAAATAGTTTATTTACTCATAAAACGATGGATTGGAAAGTTTGTAAGTACACCAGAAGTGTATGTAAATAACACTTGCCTTTTGGCTTCTCGTCTCTGCTGCTGCTGCTGCTACCTAACAGTAAGAGTGCTTAGGGACGTCTACAAATTACAACACCAAAAAGAGATGCAACAAAAATATTTATAATTTAACTTTTTTTTAAGTAAGTGCTGTAGTATAACTAGCACGAGACAAGTTATAATTGAGGTAAGTTTGGAAACATTACCTTATTTAATCATTAAATTAATAAATATTTTTGTTGCATCTCTTTTCGGTGTTGTTGTAGACGTACTAAGACTCCCTAACTGCCGGCAGCAGCAGCAACAACAACAGTAGGGAGCAGAAGCCAGCAGACAAGGTATTATTTACACTTCTAATACCGCACAAACTTTCCAATCCATCGTTTTAATGATAACGCTACATTTGTACTAGTGTAGAAGTTTGGTATCATTTCGTCATTATTATGGGTCATTTACGAGATACATCACTGATCCATTCGCCCCCGCGCCTAAGCTATTCAGCGATAATGCTGCTACTCTACCGCTAACTTCTCAATCGACGTCAAATAGCTTCTGGGGTGGGTGTTGTGTCGAGGTACTTGGTGCAAAGTACTCAGGGTGAAAATCCATCACTTTAAGTTCATTAAGAGTAATGAAAAACCAGTCAAATTACTTGTATGTGCAAACATACTTGGCCCATGAAGCTGGCTCTGATTGGAAAAGTAAAAGTTAGTTTATCACCACTTGTTGCCAGTATCGTTCCATTGTGTAACCTTGGATGGGCTACTGCCACTTACACACCGCACATCTTAAAGGAGAACTATTATATAGCATTTTCAGGATAAAACTTGCATTTTGTGTTTGTACTAGAACATGCTTACATGCTTTAATGTAAAAAAACAATTTTTCTCATACTTCCCATGGCTGCTGCACCTGTATGTGAAACTCTTCAGGAGCGCCTGTCTTTTTAATCCCTCCTCCCGAAAAAACCCTGTGGGCTCTGATTGGCCAGCGTGTTTCCTGGAATCTCCGGTGCACTCCAGTTTTGTTTCACTAGTAGCAGCTGGAGCTACTGCAACGGAGTATATAGCAGGACTTTGTACCGTGAAAAATCCCCAATAAAGACTTTTTATTTTTCAAATATTACACATGGACATGTCCCAGCAGAAAAGTGACCGGAAGTTGGGGACAGCTATGTCACCTTACATGACAATGGAACGAAGCACCACTTTCTACTGTCAATAATCACAGATAAAGGCTTCTGAACCAAACACTACCCAATCATGCTTCAGCAGTAATGTGACTCGGAATTGGGGAGAATTTAACAACATTGGCAGCCCAGATGACACTGTACTGCCGTTAGCCATGTAGCTACTATAGTTAGCAGTAGACACTAACCGAATAGAGCAGCACCTTCTACAGTCAAAAATAAGATAAAGATAAAGCCTTTTAAACAAAATACTACATAAACAGAAAATGTTTCAGGAGTAATGTGACTTGGAATTGGGGAGAATTTAACAACACTGGCAGCCAAGATGACATATTTTACTGCCGTTAGCATATGGCTACATGCAACAATGTTAACACTGCAGTAGCTTAAAAAAAACACTTCAGATAACCAATCATAGAAGGCCAGCTTAGAGTTGCGTAACACTTAGCCATGAGTAGAAAAAAACTGTTGAAACCGGAGCATTCAGAACAGTTGGAATTCTGAACGTTTTAGCTCATGGGGATTTCTCTAAAATACGTTTACCTCATTTTTTGTTTTGGACACGTTTAAGATGAAAATTCAACATTATAACATTGTAGATATTACGGAAAAGCATAATATGTCCACTTTAAACTCCCACATTATTATTACGCAGTAGGCCAATTACTAATTTATGGATTTTTATTGGGATTAGTCAAAGAAAAGATGGTGTTGAAAGTGAAGTATGTCATCATTGTATTGCAGCAATCATTATTTGTAATATACAGTCTGAGAGCAGAACACTGATTGTTATGATGCACACTTGAAATGGGGATTGCGGCTTGGACCGCTTGATTGTGTTGGTAAAGACTATAAGTATTTTCTTTGTATTTTCATCCAGTACAGCCAGGACCTCTGAGTCAAATTGCTAGGGAGTGTAATGTTTTTGAGAATAGGGGCCCTATCTTGCACTCAGCGCTATTGCCTTTGTACACCGACGCATGTATCATTCCTATTTTGCACCCAACGCACAGCGGACTTTTCCCTCCACAGACGCACGTCGGTAAATTAAGGAATGTATTTGCGCTCCCGGGGGCGGTTCAGCAAAAAGAAAACAATTCCGCCACTGACCAGGAAAAACCTGGTCTAAAGTCAGTGGCGCTAGTCTAAAGTCAGTAGCGCCTTATTCAGATGCTATTTTAGGGGCGCATGCTTGGCCTAGTAGCGTGTGCACATACACTTATTTTCTCTCATCTACATGGACGCAGCAGTTCCCATTTTTGCAAACCATACATAATTACAAAGAAAAATATTACTGAAAATGCGCTTCAGGTGTTTGGATAGGTCAGGAGCACTTTACAGTACAGTCCTCAAAAAGTCGCAGCATTCTTTGTGGCTTGTTGTGTTTTACACATTTCCATGAATCATGGATGTATTGATGACATAATTGAGGAAATATTAGAGGACTTAAGGAGACGTGATGTTGAACTACGGCGGGATTGGACACTGGACGGAGATGGAGTGGGGGGAGGAGGAAGGGGCACAACAGGAGGAAGTGGTGCGTTTGGAGGCCCACGCTCCATGGCTGCAGCAATCCTCTCCATAGGCTACTGTGGAGATGCGCCCGAGAGGAGCAGCAACATCGCCACCCGGTCAAGACGGGCATTTATTACTTTGCCGCATCCCGGACAGCTCCCGCTGGCGTGCGCCAGGCAAATCCGCTGTTATAATAACAATCCGCCACGGAACAAGCGCGCCTGCTCTTAAAGGGAATGTGAGATGACGCTCTGATTGGTTATTTTCACGTTTACCACACCTAGCTACTTCAGACCAACCCATTTTAGATTTGCGTTGGGCGCAAGAGTCATTTATCCCGCCGGTATAATAGCAACAGCGCCCGAGATCCGCCCACAAAGCTACTTGCGTTTCACGTTTGATACTTGCGTTTCAGATAGTTAAAATAGGGCCCTAGGAGTGTCATTTTTTGGGGGGAACACAGGAGTTTATACATGAACCCACACACACACACACACACACACAAACACAAACACACACACACACACACACACACTAGGGCTGTGCTCGATTGAAGAAATTCTTAGTCGATTAACACTCATTCAATTATATCGACTAATCGATTAGTTGATCGACAGATCTGTAAATCTGAGTTTCTCCGCAAAGAGTCATGCAAAAAGCACCACTTTAAATCTTGTGTTTACCAGAGATGTGCTCGTACGTTTCTTGGAAATAAGTCATTCAGCATGAAAAAAGCATAAAACATGACTAATCGACTAAAGAAATCTAAGTTGACTAAGACCAAAACGACCGATTAGTCGACTAATAAACTAAGAGGGAGCAGCCCTAACACACACACACACACACACACACATATACCCACACACACACACACACTAGGGGTGGAACGGTTCATGTATTCGTATTGAACCAAAACGGTACGGGCGTCACAGTTTGGTGCATGAATTTACATGGAGAATACACGGTATAAAAATAAATAAAAAATTTTAATTAAAAATTAATAAATGTAATGCTGAACTAATGTAATGCAGAACCACTGTTAGATACGCGGGTTCTTCAGGGAAACCTAAACTGTAGCCACGCCTTAGCTCTGAAGCTCTTATTGGTGCGCCGTATGTAGCCAAGCTCCGCCTATTTATGCAGTTTTAGCGAGTCAGCGATAGCAGCACTAAGGACGAGTATGGCGAGTGGTGGTGACCCACAAGCGTTAGAGGACCCGCTTTAAGATTGCAAGTTTGGGAGAACTTAATTAATCAGGTAATTCAGTTCGTCTTTGCAGAGAACAGAGATGCTGTATTTTAGTTTTATAGCTGATTGTCTTATTTTGTTTACAAGTTACAGATGGAGTCTGGAGATTATGTGGGGTACTTATTGTTTACAATGTTATTATAGAGGAAGATTGTCAGCTATAGTCTTACTTTACATACTTCAGGCTGTTGCAGCTAACTCAGGGGAGAGACTGTATGACACTAGGTGGTACAGCCTGAGACATAAACAATAAAAAAAATTGGCTTCTGCATTTTTGTTTTGCTTTTCCCTCCATTGTACCGAACCGTGATGTCTGAACCGAGGTATGAACCGAACCGTGACTTCTGTGTACCGTTCCACCCCTAACACACACACAGTGGCCCTAACGCACATTTTGTTAAGTGGGAAACACACACTTCACACAGATAATCTCTCTAGAAACAAGACATCCACCCACTCACCCACACACCTACACAATCACATCCTTTCTCTCCCATTATCCACACAGAAGAAGGTTCAGTTTTGACACTGACACACAAACTCATACACAGACATCTCTCCTTACTGATAAAGAACTTTATCACAAGATAACTGTATTTTTGAAAGGTTATTCTCGACAGTGTGCACTAACTCTTGGTATCAGATCCTATGAAACTGTGTTATTTGTGCTGAAATCGGGATTTCACTGCCTTTCCACACGTGCAAGCTGAGAAAACATCCTCAGAGTGATAGATACAGTATAAGCGCAGAGAAAGGTCAGCGACTGTAAAAATACAAACTTTACAGGCTTGATGAGTGAAAGATACTGGAAGCCAACCATGAGGCTTTGGCAAAGATGAGTCAGCGCTGGAACCCATTCAAATGTCTTATGTAAGAAAAGGCTAGAAAGTAGAACATTTGAGTTTTTAACACAACAGCAGCCAAAACCGCACACACTCTTTGATGCAGTTTCAAGCCTTTTAGCATTTATTTTCAACTTCTCGCCAAAAGGCAAGAGATGGGAGATGTAATGTAATAATGTAATTCATATTTTATCATAAATATGAAGTCTCCTGAAATAAAAAAAAACTTGTATATGCAGATATATCACCTGTTTTTTAGATGTTTTTAAAAAAAAAAACATACGGAAGCGTAGTGTTGCCACTGCAGAAAAAGTAAAACGTATCAGTATCACGTTATTACGTGAAAAGTTTATTGTAATAACAAGATGTTTTCAAAGCTATAACAAGATATTTTTAATGTTATTACAACATACAAACATATCAAGATAACTTGATAAGTTTGTATGTGGATATAAATATATTTATATCTATATTTTATATTTATAAAACAAGACAATGTTCTTGTTATTACTAGGGATGCACTGATACCACTTTTTTTAAGATCAAGTACAGGTACTTGCCGATACTGAGTACTCTGGGGTCCAAGGGTATTTTCAGACAAACAGATGATTTTGGCCTTCTCTGATAATGTTATCAATTAGAACAAAGCAGTATTTTCAAAGTTCCATGTCTTTTTTCTATTCAAAGCTTAGTGCCTGGGTCTGGTCCTCGGGCTAGTGTCAATAAAATAAATCATATAATTCCTAATATCAAAATACTGAGTGAAGTTTAGAAAGAATGAAGAACGCAAAGTCCGATGACGTTATTCACGTGCATATGAAGTACCCATGTGGATTTACTGATCCACAGGAGAGGATGGTTTGTTTACGCCAGCAGCTGAGTTGACAAGATTTTGACCAAATTTAAAGACTCGTGGCAAACTATAACAGTTTGTGAAAAAAAATCGCTATTTACAGAGTAGCACTGTGGTTGTTAAAACAGTGCTGTGTAGAAACCGCATACAGACAGAGCAGATTGAGAAATGGCTTTCTTCACGTTTATGCCCGATAAGCTGATGAGAGACATTGGGCTTACACCGCTACTTCAAATATCAGTGGTGAAGTTTACGGGCAACAGGCTGCTGATGTGCTTTTTCACAAAGCAGCTTTGGATACATGGTTTCTGTGATGTGGTGACAGCTGGGAATAACTCTGCTCCAGTATACTGAGAAGACTTCGAAACCCAGTATTATTAACGACGTCAAGTGCAATCATGCATTGGGCAAGAGCCTAGTTATTTTTTTACAGCCAAAAATCTCCAAATGGCTGGCATTTCTCCTCTTCTGCCACCTATACCTGCTTGACGGAGAAGTTAATGTCACATTGCTATGAGGTGGTATCGGGTGTGTTAGTATCGGAGTCATTTTATGACTACAAGTACGAGTACATGCGCACGGCATCGGACGGATACCCGATACTGGCATCGGTATTGGTGCATCAGTAGTTATTACAATATAGTATTTAACACGTTATAACGTAAAAAGTTTCACGTTATATCGCTACATCTTTATATACGGTCTATGATCGCATGTATGTGACTAATTAACGTTATTGGCCCTACGGCTGACGCTAACGTTAATTAGTTACATTGCAACAGTGTTTACAGGTGTGTCAACTGCAGCGGCTGTGCAAGAATGAAACAAGATGAATGAGGACAGAAACGTCAACATAAATATTCCCAAAGAAGTCCCATTCATCGTCTCACTTCACCATCGTCAGAAATGTTCAGTTTAATGTGAATTATAACGGCCACGAGAGCAGCCTTGATAGCCTGATAGCTCACTTAACAACGCCTCAGCTAATAATGTGTCAACCCGCAGTGATTAAAACAGCAACTGGGTGAAGGAATTTGTCCTACCACAGCTACTACCACAGCGTGTAATGGGGGATAAACTGTGTGCCAGTAATGTTAATGTATTCGCTGTGAACAGGTGGCTATTGGATAGCTTGTTGCTGGAACAAGGTTGGCACACACAGCAGTCTGATGCCAGGCAAGGAGAGGGAGATATTGTGGTGTTGAGTGACAGACAGAGGGTTGCATTAAACAGCTACATAATTTACGTTGCTATGGACGTCGGATTCCAGCCGTAGACACAAAACGGTCTATTTTCTTTAGCAGAAGCAATACAATCGTTCAAATCAATATTTTGTGTCAAATTATTGATTTATTTGGTAAATAGCCATGTATATATAAATGTAAGTGGAATAATGTTGTTATAGTGAATACAACCCTTGTATTCGCTATATAACGACTGCCTGCTCTACATTATCCCTTACATAATATAGTATATTGTAATAACAAGATTATGTTATAACTTGATTAGTTTGTATGTTGTAATAACGTGAAAATATATTGTTATAATATGAGAAACATCTTATTATAATAAACTTTTCACATAATAATGTGATACCGATACGTTTTTCTTTTTCTGCCGTGGCAGCACTATGCTTCTGTATCAAACAGCCTTACATCAAACACGCAACAATTGATGTATACCGTCATGAAATGGCCTCCAACCATGGCAACTCTGTACACAGCTATAACAATATGAACCGAAGTGATGGTATGGTACTCACTGGAGCTGCAGTCAGGGCCTCCTTGTTGCAGTACTTCTTTCTCTCGTACTTGTCCCGGATAAAGACCTCCACTGCTCTAAAGATTAGGATTAAGGACTGAAATACTCCACAAAAATATCCAAATATTCATGCACACACAACAGAAACATAGCATACATCATTGTGCTATAATCATCAACATATTGTTATTCTCGGGAATACTCAGGAACACAAACCTGCCAGCCCCCAACCTTTGCCTTCTTGATTTTATGGGTGTTGTTATGGGCACATAGTGCAGGAATTAGAAAAAAAATTAAACAAGATTACAAACATAGGTGGAGGTGATGTGCAGTGTTCTCCCTAGCTTTAGGTGCACATATTTTGCGGTGGGTTTAGGCACCCATCTCAAGAAAATGTTACGTTTTTTGATAAATAAATAAAAATGCCCCATCAATTTTGTGTCTCTCAGTAGGATTTTGTCTCTTTGTAGTTGTGTTGTGTCTCTTTTTGGTCATTTTAGTTTTCTTCATGGTTGTTTTGTGTCTCTGTGGTCATTTGGGGTCACTTTATAGTCGGTTTGTGTCTCTTTGTCGTAGTTTTGTGTGTCTTTTTCAGATCATTTTGGACCGTTATTTTCACCATATCTGTGTCTGAAATGTTGGAAATGTTAGAGCAGATAATAAATAATAACACTCAAAAAGCTTAAAGACAAAACCTGTTAAAGAAGTCCTTATAAAGGCGGGGAAAACCGTGAATGTGTTCAAAGTAAAACAACAGCATCATTCGTTTGTTTAAGAAAAGTGTCGAGAACATAATGTAATATTCCGACCCAAACCACAATCGTTCCCTTTCTGACCCCTAAGTAGTTTTTGGACCAACCAAACAACCATGGAGGCAAAAGATCTGGAAATCGTCATATGAATCCTAATTCTAACAGTGATTTGTAACACTTTCAGAATGCTGTTCCTGCTGATATGGACATCAGGTCAGAAAATGCTAACATGAAGCAACGATAAACAATGTAGTTTTGGAAGACTTGTTAAAAGAAACTTTACGCTCCCTTCACAACTGCTGCCAAATTCAACTTTCAGGATTCATAGGCGGAAATTGCAGAGGGATCGGTAGTGTCAGGACCTACCCCATCTGAGGGTTGTACCCCCCCCCAAATAATCATTAAAGCCACGACATGTATTGTAAATAATATAATATACAATGAAAATAATTGTGTAAGTAGTAATACAAACGGGGCAAAAATTGCGTTTTAAAAATTTAAAAACATCTTGAGATCCCCCTTCCTTGCCTCACAGTGGTTTGGTCCACTGTCTGTACGTTCAGTGGGACTGAGCAGCGCTGGTAAGAAGTGGTGTACGATACTGCAAAATAAATACAGGGCCAGTATCGCCGATACTTTTTAATAATTAAGGTGGATGCATCATCAAATTGCTAAATCTGAATGAATTTTCATGACCTTTAAGTGGTTTTGTGATTTTTTTCCTTTGGATTATTAATAAATTAAATCCCCGGACAGAATTTTCATATGCTTGTTTAAATGTTTTGTGTTAACACTGTATCTTACAGCCTTTTGACAAATTATACAGCTTGCTGTTGTTTCATTTTGGCCTGAAAATATAGCCACAGTGCGCTCCTCTTCCTCTCTGCCACTCTTCTGCTCCGTCTCTGTCCTGCTTGTGTGTGTGTGTGTGTGTGTGTGTGTGTGTGTGTGTGTGTGTGTGTGTGTGTGTGTTGCTGGCCGCCGCCTGGTTGCTTGCTTGCTTGTTTCCCTGGCGCCGCTGAGTAACGGGGCGGTACAACATCAAATCACAAGAGGGGAGAGGAGGAGCAAAGTGTGCTTGCTCTGCGCTGTGACAGGAGCAGCACTTGAAAGCAGCAGCACTTACCAAGACACAGACAAGTCGCCTCTTTGATGAAACCGCAGCAGTGCATACTGAAGAGAAACTAAAACTAAAGTATCGATCTCATTGATCAATATCAATACCAACGTTGGTATCGATATTATCGATATTTGGATCGATCCACCCACCACTACTGTTAAGAGCAGTGTTGACAATTTAGCGACTTTGTCGCTAGATTTAGCGACTTTTCAGACCCCCTTATTGACTATTTTTCACAAAAGCGACTAGCGACAAATCTGGCGACTTTCTGTAGAAAACACAGAGACTTTCTGTAGATAAGACACCAGTATTATCCAGGGAGCACGTAAGGTATTTCTCTCTTGTGGCCGCCACAACAGTCACCTCTCTCTTCTGTTCTGTGACTGAGGAGCAGCCCCTCTCCTCTCTGCTCTCTCCTCATGTGCAGCAGCACTGCAGGCAGGTAGAAGGGGAGAGGGGACAGGGTGCGGGGCAGAGGTGTATAGTCCAGGTGCCAGAAAGTAAAAATCCTGCCATGTTTTTGGATCTGCCTCTACATCTAGAACAGGTGTTTTCACTAACAAGCTCATCTACCTGGTAGAGGAGCTGGTTTAGTGATGGTTGGGACAGCTGCTGGACAGGATTTCTACTTTCTGGCACCTGGACTATACACCTCTGGTGCGGGGACAGTGTAGGTACGAGAGACAGCGGGACGCGACGGGAGAAAGACGCTGCTGAGCTGGCCTGGCCCTGGGCAAGCCAGCCTTCTTTGAGAATTCTTTATCGATTTTTCTCCCTCCCTTTGTAGAATTTCTTTTTTTACTTCAAATATACTATAGGCTACCTAAGTAATCATTATAATGTAATATAAATTCCTGTAGTGAATTTGTGATTATTTGGCTAAAGACCTCTATTTATTTCCATCTACCTTGCTGCCACAACCACTAAGCTTTACGCAAATTATTGCATAATGATGTCACACATATGCAAATGAGCGTATGACGTAATTTAACTACTTTTAGCAAATGTTGGAGCTGGTGCAAGCTACTTTCATTGGAAAAGAGTTGGCAACACTGGTTAAGAGAGACGGCGCAGGGTGGGAGAGAACAAAGTTTGAATCACTTCAGTAACGTTAGTTGTGGAACTCCAGTAAGTAGACAAGGCTATTTCTTTTCTTGAATACAGATGATTCGTTAGCTTGTTTAATAGCTTGTTGGATAGTTAGTTAGATAGCTTGTTTAATGGCTTGTTGGATAGTTAGTTAGCTAGCCTGTTTGGTAGCTTGTTGGAGAGTTAGTTAGCTAGCTTGCTAATTCCAATCAACATGCTTTCACTGGTTACAGATAATGAGTCGGCTTTCTAGCTAGCTTGCTAGGAGGCTCAGTTCTGCATCATCCGCATTAGATAAAAAAAATTCCTTCATCCGATGTTGGAGTTCCACAACTACACATATCCTCTACAACACCAACTCCAAAAAAATTGCTCTTGAAAAATAAAATTTTAAGTTTATTGTCCCCCCCCCCCCAACTGTTAGATGAAATGTACGCCCATGTCTATGGTTCATGTGATTTGTTAGTAGGTCCTTCATTAGTGTACCATCCGTCTTTATCTAACACTCCTTTGTGGTCATGTGTACACGACCACCCTATCATTTGGCAATAATTTATCCCTTCGCTGTATTACTCTGTTTTCAGTCAACAGTAATAAATGAGCGCTGTGTTTGAGATGCCGCTCCAGCAGCCTGCCTCTTCCAGCTTATCTCCTAGCTCGACTCGTGCGGGTGGTCATCATTTTTTCAATGTTTTGAAGTCTATTACTCGACCCGACAGAAGCGTCGCTGCTGAAATAACGAGATAAGAGATTCGGGATTAGTGCCGATGTAATGGCGGCATGTCTTAGCGAGGGTGTGAGTTGGAGCTGGAGTGTGTGTGCACACACACTTGCATCTTTGATATGGTGTTTTGACAGTGGCAAGAATCTTAATGCAAAACACCATGGCCACATCATTTCTGTGGTTAATGAAAGCAATGCTTTAGATTTTTTTCTGATCCATCAATTTGACTAAACAATATTAGAAATGTAATTTCACACGGAGATATGATCCACGTCTAGATGTAATATCTTTTATCAGGGTTCCAACTGATGATGACATTTTGAGAGAAGGATTGTACACGAGGAAATTCATGGATTATAAAATCAGGGGAAGATCATTGTATTTTACTAAATGGATTTTTCACATTTAGCCATTTTTGCCTTTATTTGTTGTTGACCGTGTATAGATGGTTGGAATCGAACTGGGGATGTTCCATTTATATAATACTGAAGGCCTTTAATAATGCATTAATACTGAATGCGAACATTTCCACAATGGCACACACTAGTCAAAGTTCCACAGTTAATCGTCATAATATTCGTTTCAATAAACTCACACAGATTTATGGATGTCAGCAACTAAAAGGGCCATGGTGTGAATGTGAAGATACAGGAAGTTTAGAAGGCTTTGCATTTATAAAAGTTAACCGTAGACATTCTTTGAGAAAACATTTGGATTTTTTAGAGAATGTATAGCACAAGGATGTTGGTGGTGATATAAAAAGGTAAATTTGATGCAAAACTACAAATCAAAACCTACATAGTCATAGGACAGCTCTAGTGTCACATAATAATTTCAATAAAGTGGCTGTAAAGACCAGTTCAGACCAAAGATTTGCAACGAGACAAAACCGTTTTAGAACATCACAGGGAAAAGTTGCAGCGGTCTGAACCAGCCGTCTCAGCTCGACTCAAACCAGCTGATGGTTTCACTGTGACTCAGCTGTTCAAGTCGCAGAGGCTGGTTTTAGAACGTAAGGAACGTCACCTGTTTCAACAGCCAATTGAGAAGTCAGCTAGGGAAGTCAGCTATAAACTATAGAAATAAAATTATCCATAATCTATTTTATTTTTATGTTGCAAACAGCTGGTCAAAATGGCAGAGTTTTAGAAGGAGCCTCAACGACCGCCCGAAAGCTTGGTAACGTTATATGGTGGTGCGAGATAGAGAGAGACCGAAGAGAGGGAGCGCCCAGCAGCGTTAGATCAAAGCAGTCAATCTGAGAAAAACGTGTTTTGCCGATTTAGACGAAACAAATTATATATCCAGCTACAAAAACCCTACAAGTCAGAAGATAGAACAGAAGTACAAAGAGCCGTTGTTATGGAGATGATACACTGTCTCTTCTCGTCGCATTGGTGTGAACTGGCAGGTAGTGTTGACGAACTGACCGAAGTTAATAAGTTAATTAACCCGAGTCTTGTCACTGAACCGGGAGAATCGAGTGCCATACGTCAATGAACCGACTCACTCCTGTTTTTTTACCTCATTCATGCCGTTGTGTGTAGCTGGTCTTCTTCTGTAACTGTGTGTGTAGTAATCTAGCTCATTTGCGCCTCCACTGGGCTGTCACAAGGAGATTGCGCACCAGGCTACTGAACGAGACCGAATGTAACCGTGCAACCGCTCGAGTCTAATGTAATCAAGCGGGGTCTTGGTTCTCGGCAAGTTTGAGTTATTAACCATTTATAACCAGTTATAACCAATAACCTTGTTTCTAGTGCATCTTAGATGATTGTGTTCATGGCAATTCACACATTATCGATGGGGAAGTACATCACATACAAATACACGTCATGTTATCTTGGTAGTTATGTTAAGTTAAATGTTGAGAAGAGAAGTGAATGTTGCAGGCTGCATGGTAGGTAGGTTGTCGCGATCAAGGAGACCGCGCACCAGGCTCCTGAACGAGACCTTTATGTCTCATGCATCTTAGAATTGTGTTCATGGAAATTCATAGGCTACATTACCAAGGGGAAAGTATTATATCACATACAAATACATGTAATTTTATCTTTTGCATGAGTGTAGTGTTGGTCGGTATGAGTGTATAAAATAGTATGTCGAGACCGAATGTAACTGTGCAATCGCTCGAGTCAAACGTAATCAAGCGGTGTTTTGGTTCCTGGCGGGGGAAGTAAACGCGAGATCACCATTTGTCATTTGTTTACTATGCGACAGAAAGTCACGTGGTTATGACACAATCGTTAGCCTATTTTTACAAAAAAGGCTGCTACGGAGCGTGAGATGCAAGGTAATGGAGCCTTTTATACATTGTTGTGTTTCTTTAGAAATAAACAGTGGACAAATAGAGTCTTTAAACGCTTCAGATGTAAAAAGTTATTTGCTGTCAAAGTGACGCCAAAATGAATGGCAGTCAATGGAATGCTAACGGCAGGTGATGGCTTGTTAGCATCAAAATGTCTCCATAGGAGGTACGCTTTGCGGATGCTCGCTTAACCCCTTGCGCAGACCGGCTCGTCTCGCCAAGAACTGGGATAAAAACGTCGTCATAAATACACACATACAAAATAAATGTTTTTAGTAAAACAGCATGTTTGGACTAGAGAATTTAAAAATATTTAGTAGCAGTAGTTTGGCTACGTTTTGAACAAATATAAATGTGAGTTTGATTATGTTAATGTGTCTTGTGGCTGTGGAGGGTCTGACTGAGTAAGCGGGAATACAGATATGGAGTGAAACAGACTAGTGTCATGTATTTTGATTATTGTATTGAATTCTAGAGTGATACGGACCGTTTTAGGATGTGTTGGGGACACTGGAGTGAAACGGACTGTTTCAAATAGTCTTGTTTTAGTCTGGATTGACGATAATCGCTGGATGTCCCTCGCTTTGTTTCAGGAAACAACAACAAACTTCCAGCTAGCAAGCTACACGCTGAAAATGGAAAGTTTTGAAGAAAATATGGATGGTGCAACAAGGCAGGCCTGTTTGCTTCTTTCAGGTGAATGATTGTAAAGATTCACAAAGAATATGTTTACGGCATTTAATATCTAACTGGGACGTTTTGGGACCGATTGGTGGGATTGCTGTGGACGAAGTACACACAGCGATACACTGGTAAGAGCAAGTAAAGTTAAACCATGTATCCAGCTAATTTAAATTGCTCACGTTACTGTATTGTGTTAACGGTTAACTTCATTTAATATTGTAAGTGGCGTTTTCTTTTGCAAATGTTCCACCAAAACAAGTACCTTCCAACTATTACAACTATTTTGCAGAGCCACCATTGCGGTGTCCAGAGCTTAGTGTAAATCCACTGTAATTGGTTAAAGCAATACAAACTACACAGAGTGTTTTTTCCTCCTATACCAGAATGCCCCTGTGGTGTAGCCAGACCTTACTCCACAACGCTGTGGAGATAGGTCTGGCAATGCGAGACTAGTCTGGTACTGTCTATTCTGTAATGTTATGGTCATCTAATGTAGGAGTGGAACAAATTAACAAATATGGCGGGGGAATCCAAGTCCATTTTGTCATTTACATAGATAGCACAGTAAATAGCAGGGCCAAAATGATTTGTGAGTATGTACACAGAAGCACACACAGAAAGTGCTCACACACATTCAGGCGGTAGCTCCTCTAATCCTGGGTCCGTTATCTGCTGTTTTCAGCCAGCGGCGCTGCTGTCACAAAGACTAATGGACTTGAAAAGAGTGAAGAATGATGACCACCCGCACAAATGGGCCTGCCAGATACAAGATAGGGTATTAGAGCAGCATTTCAAAGAGATTATTTATTTTCAGTCTGCTCGTGGAAATATGCACATATGCTGCTGTGTTAACCACACGGCTGTCTTGTCTTGTATTGTGGAAAAGGGCAAACTGGATACCGCTGTTTCACTGTTGGTACACAGAAACTGCTAGAGGTGTCCTGATTAAATGTGTGCAATGATGCTGATGTAGCGGGGCCTGTCACTTCTTATTTGCTGCTGGGAATGAGTGAGGATATGCCGACGAAGCTGAAGTTTGATGAAGACGATGAGTTCAATTTGAGACTGTAATTTCTCTGCCTTGACACAGAAAAAGGCCCATTGCGGGGGTGATTTCATGTATTAGGGTTAAACGGATCAGTACGTATGATAAGTACACTACTGGTCAAAAGTTTGGGGTCACTTAGAAATTTCCATTCCACTCCATTACAGACAGAATACCATCGGAGATCAGTTGCATTGTTTTTTTTAATCAGGGCAGCAGTTTTCAGATTACATTATGTGCTTACATAATTGCAAAAGGGTTGTCGACTGTTGTAATGCAATATCTACATTGTCCATTATCAGCAACCATTCATCCAATGTTCCAAAGGCACATTCTGTTTACTAATCTTTTTAAAAGGCCAACTGAGAAAACATTGGAGAACAATTATGTTTTGTATGTATGTAAACACATAATGTAATCTGAAAACTGCTGCCCTGGTTAAAAAAACAATGCAACTGATCTGGTATTCTGTCTATAATGCAGTGGAATGGAAATTTCTAAGTGACCCCAAACTTTTGACCGGTAGTGTATATCAATAGTTTTTATATCATTGGTATCGACTTGATTAGTGCAGGGATTAAGATAGCACCCCTTTTGTGATCGCACCCTATTGGTTTTTAATGTACAACAAGATGCAAACAGCAAAGTAAATGGAGTATTGCAAGTGTTCTCTTTTCCTGATGAACAAAACAATATTTCAGTACCATCCCACGACTAACCATTGCTGTTCTTTTCTACTGCAGCAATCATATTGTAGAAATGCTTTATCTTACACTCTATTTAATTACTTCAGGCCTAAAGTGTTTAAAGGGAGATTTTTGTCTTGCAAGACATAACTGTTTTTATTCAAGGGCTACTAATAATGAAATTTTTTTATTTAAGCTTTTTTATTATTTAAATTCAAACAAAAAAATGTTTTTACAATAACAATAAATGAACACAACGGTATAACAGAAAAATAAGTACAGTAACACTTTTTGAGAGGCTACTTTTTCAACCGTTTGCAACTGAAACCATAGGCTTCGTTAGCTACACCTGATGCCCGTTTCAGGTCTTTTCCTGCCGCACCAGGAGGCGTGCTAAAACATTTTCTGTATGGCTGTATGGCTTGCTGTTCTCCCACATTTCCAACAGCCAAGCCCATCTCCATTTATTTTTCACTGTTTTATCTATCTCAGACACGTCTGTGCCTTCCGTTAGCAACAACGCATCCATGACGGCTAGTGGCCTTGCCAAACAGACGCACACAAATCATAACGCTAATATGCGAGGAAACTGGTTCCGGGTTTTGTGCTATGAAATTAATAATATTTTATAGCAAAGTTATACGTTGACTATTTTAATATTATTTTAATAATAATTTCATGTCAACATAGAGTCATAACCTACTGTCGTTAAAAGTGAAACCAAAATAACCTATAAAGCTGTCGATTGACCCTCTTACACAACGGTTCGCAATAATGACAAATAGCCTATTGCATGATTGTATTATTATTATTATTATTTTATGTTAACACGCTCAGTCAAAACCTCCCGTCGCGAATTGTGAAAGACATGGACATGTCTTAACACACGGGATAATAAATTGTATTCGGTATGGTTTATAGTGCATCGCTTTACACATAACGTTAGTTGCATTGATTAAAAACTGTAACAATAAAATGCTACATTGGGTGGCATAGCAGGCTATCTGTTCAAGCCATAGGTGGCATCCAAATGAATGACCTCCACTGACAAGAGTTTGCAATAGTAAGAAATTGTATACATTAATGCACGGAAAGAACCTAGCCTACACTTCTAATCTCCCTCGTACATAGAGCTCACAATCGATCATACCCCAAAATGTTCAACAGATTGGCCTACCTTATCAGCTGTCTCAATTGTGTCACTATAATCCAAAAACTTTTAGACCGTTCATTAGTCCTCCAGACGTGTGTTTTTTTAAGCAAACGGGCTAATGAGACAAGTGTATAGCTAGGCTACAGCATAAACAAAGCGAAACTCATGGCTGACTCATCTTCTTGAGCTGTCACTGATTGAGACACAGGAAGTGAAAAATTCACATTCATTCAACGGACCTAATATTTGTAGTTGCCTTAAAAAAGAAAAAGAAAAAGGGATACAGACCCCCACCATTTTTTTCCTCATCAGATTTGCATCGATCTCAGATATGGCATTTCTAAAATCAAACTAACGGAAATCCGTCGTAGCAATGGAGAACTTTAATCCCTGTTAGTGTCATTCACCACTAACATTATAGAGCTAACTTATTAACCACAGCTCACCAACAACCTAGTTGTTCAGTATTTATTTTATTAGGGAAGCAGTAGTCTACATTCACCTAAAGTATTAGGAATACCATACTAATACTGTGTTTGACCCCCTTTCGCCTTCAGAACTGCCTTAATTCTTTGTGGCATTGATTCAACAAGGTGCTTTAAGCATTCTTTAGAAATGTTGGCGCCACACTATTACACCACCACCAGCCTGCCCAGTGGTAACAAGGCATGACGGATCTATGTTCTCATTCTGTTTATGCCAAATTCTGACTCTACCATCTGACTGTCTCAACAGAAATCAAGACTCATCAGACCAGGCAACATTTTTCCAGTCTTCAAGGGGTGATAGAATGCAAAACCGATTTTACCCTGTCATAGTTGAATAACGACAGTTCGGTGGGTAAATGGGACATACATAGAAGCTCAAAATCCCATTGACACCCCTTTACTATGAAAATCTCATATTTTGAAACTGTCGCTGAAAACGGGCGAATCTCAACAAAGCTAGTTGCTTGCGTAAGCATCTCAAAATCCGGAACCTTTGTCACAGCCATGGGTGTATTAAGAGAACGGTCACGCCCCAACATTTACATAGGCTACACAACTGACCTGAGATCAGGTAGTTTTCTGAATCTAGCTAGGTCACGCAGATCTCTGCTATTCCATTACAAAATTCACTTCTGAAACTTTTTTATGCGAGAAATCAACCATATAAAGCTCAAATATGGGCCGCTTTACGAAAATGGATGGCTAATTGCAAATCTTCTCCGACTGTGTGTCGGAGTTTAGCGCCGGGTGCTGCCTGGGTTGCTACATCGGCGCCCTGACCGCAGTGTCAGCGAAGCGCATTACGCGGCGCCAATCTTTTACCGCAGGTTCCAGTTAATCTTATAATGGGTTATGTGTTGAGTTATTTAAACAAACAATCGGGAAATAAACGCCTCTTGTCCGCGAGTCTCATTGATAGAGCCGCGGTGAGATGGAGTCCATCAATGAGAGCTAGCTAGCCTCCTCCTGACTCTGACATTAACAAAAATACATTCAATTGAAATCCGAAATCGGACAAGTGTTAGCTAAGCTTTGTAAGACCTTGAGGAATCTGTAATAGTCATGCCGTGACGAAATTCAAACTGTAAATATACTTTAGTTATGCGAAAGTGAGCAAGCTGCGGTATTTCCCCATTGTAATGAATGGGACATATAGCAAGCAGCTGCTCGTCCTACAAAGACGCCTTGCGTTCATAAAAATGCCTTAAAATCAAATCGGACACAACGGTTAGCTTTATAAGACATTGGGGAATGATGTTATATAAGTGGCGTGACAAAATTCAAACTGTAAATATAATTTAGTTATGGCGACAGTGTAGCTAGCTAGCTGCGGTATTTCCCCATTGTGCAGTATCCACAAAGGGTGACTTTGCGCTGGGTATGGAGCCCAGCAGGCTGCCGCTTTCTCGTCAGACTGTGTGGAGCTCCTAAAGTCCGACACGTCTTACCAAATTTGCAATTAGCCATCAATTTTTGTAAAAACCCCCATATTTCAGCTTTATATAGTTGATTTCTCGCTTAAAAAAGTCTCAGAAGTGAATTTGGTAATGAAACATTGCAGTGTCTGGAATATGAGATTCTGTCGCTTCTCTAATGTATGTGTATTGGGGATTCGCTCAACCAATCAGCGCGCAGCTCATCTAAATATTCATGACCATACCATATTTGGAAGAAAAGCTCTTGTTACAAATAGGGCCAAAACACAGGGATGCATAAGGGCCAAAAAAATAGGAGACCATAAGGAACAGTGTGAAATACCCTATATAATCATTCTATCACCCCTTTCAACTGTCCAATTTTGGTGAGCTCGTGCAAAATGTAGCCTCATTTTCCTATTTTTAGTGGAGATTAGTGTGTCCCAGTGGGGTCTTCCGCTGGTATAGCCCATCCGCCTCAAGGTTGTGCGTGTTGTGGCTTCACAAAGCTTTGCTGCATACCTCGGTTGTAACGAGTGGTTATTTGAGTCAAAGTTCATCTTCTATCAGCTTGAATCACTCGGCCCATTCTCCTCTGACCTCTAGCATCAACAAGGCATTTTCGCCCACAGGCCTGCCGCATACTGGATGTTTTTCCTTTTTCAGACCATTCTTTATAAACCCTAGAAATGGTTGTGCGCGAAAATCCCAGTAACTGAGCAGATTGTGAAATACTCAGACCGGCCCGTCTGGCACCAACAACCATGCCACGCTCAAAGTTGCTTAGATCACCTTTCTTTCCCATTCTGACATTTAGTTTGGAGTTCAGGAGATTATCTTGACCAGGACCACACCCCTAAATGCATTGAAGCAGCTGCCATGTGATTGGTTGATTAGATAATTCATACCTGCAAACTCAGAAGGGCTGAAAAAGGTTTTGCTAAGGCCACAGGGTCAAAATTAAAGGTCCCATGGCATGAAAATTTCACTTTATGAGGTTTTTAAACATGAATATGAGTTCCCCCAGCCTGCCTATGGTCCCCAATTGGCTTGAAATGGTGATAGGTGTAAACCGAGCCCTGGGTATCCTACTCTGCCTTTGAGAAAACGAAAGCTCAGATGAGCTGTTCTGGAATCTTACCTCCTTTTTTCGCCAGGGGGGAGAAGGGGGAGAGGGGGGGAAAGGAGAAATGGGGGAGGAAAAAAAAAAAAGGGGGGGGAGGAAAAACCCCCCCCCTTTTTTTTCTTTAAAACAAAAAAAAAAAAAAAAGACACAATTTGAAGAAAGTTTTTTTTTGGACTGGCTTTAGTGGCTGTAATTTAAAGAAACATCTTTTTTTTTTATTTTTTGGGGCTGAATTTCGGGAAAGAGACTTCAGATACAGTATTAGGGGACCAGTGAGGTCTATATAAAAGCATCCAAAGAGCACCATATCATCGGACCTTTAAATGATTTATTAAAAATGTAATAACAATAACTTATTTCAGCAGCAAATTCCTGTTAAATGACAAAAACAACCGATCTCTGCAGGGTAAATCCAGACAGCTAGCTAGACTATCTGTCCAATCTGAGGTCTCTGTTGCACGACTAAAACAACCTTTGAACGTACACGTTCCACCAAAACAAGTCCGAGGCTATTTTGCAGCGGAACTGTGGCTCCGTCTGGTGCTTAGCACCGCCCAAGACAATTGTGATTGGTTTAAAGAAATGCCAATAAACCAGAGCACGTTTTTCTCCCATCCCGGAATGCTGTGTGGACTAGCCAGACTCTCCTCCGCAGCTTGGTAGAGGAAGGTCTGGCAATGCGAGACTAGGGATGCAGTGATACAGATAACAATATAAGGTATAGGGTCTGATACTGTGCTCATGTACTCATACTCCTAAAACTACTCGTACCCGATAGCACTCAATTCATCACTGCTTGTGATGCTGATTAGCACTACACTTGGCAGCAGGTAGCATTAACCTACCGTTGGCTAATAGCTTGCTTAAATGCGGTTAAAAATCTTAAAGCTAACAGGTCTAAAGTGTGGCTGTATTTCACTGGAAAGGGTTCAAACACTGTAGGTCCCGGTGTAGGACGTGCAACATTATATAGCTAAAAACAAAGCGCAGCTTACCGGTAGCCTGCAGTTGACTTGACATGACTCCAGACACCATGGCCACTGCCAGAGTCGGAGGTGATGGAGAATGGGCACCGATAGGACTTCATAGTGCATTTAGGTACAACTCGTAAAGGTGATGCATTCAGGTGCAAATAATACGCGTTTTCAAAGTAATTGTTAGAACTGTAATGGTATTAGTAGGTAGTCATATACGTACTCTGTATTGGCAAGTACCCAAATGTAAGTACTTGTACTTGTTCTGATAAAAAGTGGTATCCGTGGCATCCCTTATTTTAATACATGTCATTTAAAGGAAAAATCTGCATTTCATTGTTATTTCATTGAAGATAAGATATATTCTTAAAAGTCAGTGATGAGTCAACTGTAACTGCACCTCAGTGTCAACTGACATTTTAAGACAAACAGTCCTTGCTGTTTAAATTCTACAGTTCTCACCACTATAAAAACTAGTAGGACTTACCATAAATACCATAAGAGAGCAGGGCAGGAAATGTTTTTCTTTTAAGGTCCAATATGTATTAAAGCTGCGAGCAGCGATGGACGGGCCCTTGCGCCTCTGCACGCGTCGGGGTTACCGGCGGACGCCTCTCCTTGCGACCGTGCATTTGCGCAGCACTCAGACACCGCAAATCGTCAACAATGAAAAGGGAACTCCCCGCTGAGTTCAACGATACCTAACACAAGACTCTACATCATACGATTCATTAGCTGTGAAAAGGGGCGTTGCTAAAGCATAGGGGGCGGGCCAAACCATCACCAATGAAGAAGGAAGTCTCTGCTTAGTTCAATGATACCTCACACAAGGGTTTACATCAATCGGGTCATTAGTTATAAAAGGGGGCGTGGCTAAATCTTAGGGGGCGGGCCAAACCATCACCAATGAAGAATGAAGTCTCTGCTGAGTTCAATGATACCTCACACAAGGGTATACCTTAAACGGTTGAAATGTTATGAAAGGGGGCGTGGCTTAAGCATAGGGGGCGGGCCAAACATCACCAATGAAGAATGAACTCTCTGCTGAGTTCAATGACACCTCACACAAGACTCTACCGTAAACGGTTCAAATGTTATCAAAGGGGGCGTGGACTGATTAAGTGGGCGTGGTCATATTATAGGGGGCGGCTCCGTATCACATGTAGACCACATATTCTGAGTTTCATGTAAATCGGATGATGTTTGTCATATAAGGCAGATTTCCTGGTGCCAGTGGGGGGCGCTATGTCCAAAAGTCAATTTTGGCCTGTAGGTGTCCTCAGGCCTGGACCCTTGTCAATCGTGAGAAATTTCGGGCAGATATAACAACGTACACTCAAGTTACAACAACATCTTTGTTCATCGCTAAACACAAAATGGCCGCCACGCCCACACTGTCTGACGACAATAACTTTTCATCTTTAAGGTGTTGAGATGATAAAGAACAAGTTTGAAGTCCATCGGATGAAATCTCTAGGAGGAGTTCGTTAAAGTATAGCACCTTGACTTTTAGGCCTACTTCCTGTTGCCACTAGGGGGCGCTATGACTTTAAGTAAATATCGGCCTTTATTTGTCCTCAGGGTTGGAGTCATGGATGTATTAAGAGAACTGGATACAGTGTTCGGCAGGAATCCCCGTACGTTCCAATGAGAGTGCTCAAAAGCGCATAAATCCAACATGGAGCTCGGCTCTTCCACATTCTTGGCCCATGACTTCACGATGGACATGCGCACTAGCAACAATTTGTTTGTGTTGTCGTAGCAACCGGTAGCAACATGCGCGTTCATGAGCTTCTCTCTCGCGTCTCTACATCGGTAAACATAGCGAACTCATGAACTAAATTGTCTAAAACTGTCACTAACGTTAAACATTGTGTTTTCGTTGTTCCCGATTGTTTATATGCTTAGCTAAATAAACGATGGATGTATTTAGACAACCAAGGAGATGTAATTATTATGTCGTACTACTAGCTAGCTAGCTAGTAGGTTAACCTGCAGTTTTGTGAACAGAGCGTCTGTTGATGTTGTACCGTCTCTCTCATATTTTTACATTACATTACATGTCATTTAGCTGACGCTTTTAACCAAAGCGACTTACAATTAAGTGCTTTCAACTGTGAAGGTTCAAACTCCAGACAACAAGTAGTAAGTGCAAGTACATTAGCTTTAAATAAGCAAAGCTACAAAGAGACATATGAAAGGTTGAAGATTTTTTTTTTTTCGGAAGAGATGTGTTTTTAGCCTTCGGCGGAAGATGTGTAGGCTTTCAGCCATCCTGATGTCGATGGGGAGCTCGTTCCACCATTTGGGAGCCAGGACAGTGAACAGTCTGGATTTCATTGAGTGATTAGTTCTCCCTTGCTGTGAGGGGACAGCAAGCAGTTTGGCTGATGCAGAGCGAAGTGGGCGGGTTGGGGTATATGGTTTGACCATGTCCTGGATGTAAGCTGGGGCTGATCCGTTCGTGGCCCTGTATGTAAGTACTAGTGTCTTGAAGCAGATGCGGGCGGCAATTGGTAGCCAGTGAAGAGAGCGGAGGAGCGGTGTAGTGTGAGAGAACTTGAGGAGGTTGAAGACAAGTCGAGCTGCTGCGTTCTGAATGAGCTGCAGGGGTCGGATGGCACATGTAGTAGTCTAGATGTGAGATGACTAGAGCCTGAACCAGAACCTGAGCCGCCTTCTGCGTTAGAAGGGGACGTATCCTTCTGATGTTATGCAGCATGTATCTACACGATCGGGTGGTTAGAGCAATGTTAGCAGTGAAGGAGAGTTGGTCGTCAAGTGTCACACCCAGTTTTTTGCAGTCTGGGTGGGGACTACCACAGAGTTGTCAATTGTTATAGTCAGGTCTTGGGTAGGAGAGCCCTTCCCTGGAAGGAAAAGGAGGTCAGTCTTGTCAAGGTTGAGTTTCAGATGGTGTGCGGACATCCAAGAAGAGATGTCAATCAGACAGGCCGAGATACGTGCTGCTACTTGAGTTTCAGACTCAGGAAAGGAGAGAATTAGTTGGGTGTCATCCACGTAGCTGTGATAAGAAAGGAGGTAAGAAGGGATAGGATCCAGGGGGCAGGTGGTTGGGCGGGCAGAGGTAATCAAAGTAAGAATTTGATTTGGAGATAGAGGGGTGAAAGAGGAAAGAGTACTGGATGTGATGGATGGTAAGGTGATTTCAGGAGGTGTGGTGGAGAATGAAGAGCGTATGTCATCTATCTTTTTTACAAAGTAGTTGACAAAGTGGGTTGGTAGGAGGGAGGAGGGAGGAGGTGGACTGGGGGAATCTAGCAGGTTAGAGAAGATGGAAAAAAGTTTTTTGGGGTTTGAGAAAGAGGATTCAATTTTGGTTTGATAAAAAGAGCTTTTTGCTGCAGAAATAGAGGCAGCGAAGGAGGAAAGAATAGACCGATAGGTAAGCAGATCATCTGGGTGTTTAGATTTCCACCATTTCCTTTCCGCTGCCCATATAGTTGATCTTTCAGCACGTACTGAGTCAGATAACCACGGCGATGGGGAGGACTGTCGTGAAGTAAGAGGGCAGAGAGAGTCAAGAGAGGAGGATAGAGTATAGAGTAGAGTGTCTGTGGCAGCATTAGGAG